>NC_031776.1:29938852-30190137 GCF_001522545.3 Parus major
ATTTCAGGGCCCTGCCTGCTGCAGGCCATCACTCACACTGCAGCTCCTTCTGCAACACTTTATTAAAACAGATCAAAAACGGTGTCCTTGTGCTGACTCTACACCCATCTGACGGAGTACCACCAAGGAGCCAGAGCACTCCATCACATACAGGAAAGATTGGCAAAGAATGTCTGAACAGAAAAAAAAAAATGCAAGCAACTCATATATTCACAGAGGAATAACACAAATATTCTGAATTTTATTGTCATTAAGAGCTATAGTCCCTGAAACAAGAGATGTAAGCACAGACCTCAGGAATAGAATGCTAATCTGTTGAGTCCTCAATATTTCCCACAGGGCAGCATACATATTTCTAAGTAACTTAAGAGAAATTGGGAAAACATCATGAACAAATTTTTCACTCTGCACCAATGAGCTGTCAGGTTCAACTACTTTCATTATTCACTGGCAGCATTTTAAATTCTAATTTCCTATTAGAAAACCTGAAGATCAATAAGGCTAAAGGAAGATGTAGTCTCATTTAATGTCTCCAAAACTATGCCAGACATCTGGAATGCCTTCTGAAATTAAACACTTTTCCAGCTAACAGGGATTGGACTGGTTAATGGTTGTGTGTACTCTCCACCGTGTTCTTTTACAGCCAAAGTGAACAGATTTATAACTGACAAAGCTTAGTACACTACTAAGTTATTTTCAACAAAATTACTAGCTATCATCCCTATTTTCTTACTCTTTTCTTTGTAAATTCTTTCAAAGAAAAAAAAAAGATCCAAGTCAGGTTTAAAATAAAATATATTGCCTTTGAAATAAACCAAAATAGAAAGAGAAAAAAAAGGAAGGGAGGAAGAAATTTGGATCTCTACACAGGTATATCTTTACATATTATATAAAATGGGAATATATTTTGTCACTTTTAAGACTAGCTCATTGTGTTTCTTTTATTTTCTTCAGCAACATCTGATTATCTCAGATAAAGACCAACATCTCCTCTCCAACTTTAGATATTTGCATAATTATTAACTTTGGCAGCAAGCACATAAAATTGTGGTCTCAATTTCAAGCAGAAAAGGAAATGGACTGTAAAAACTTCTGCATTTAAGGGCTTCTCTTATTAAAGAGCAATCTAGAAATAGCTACATGAGGATGGATTTTGTAGTGGAGGAGCTTTCAAAAAAGGAAGAAATAATGTGCTTGGAAGATAATGTCAGAGAAATTCAAAGATCAGTAGGGAAAGTTTCATTAAAGGGCAGCAGTTAAATACCAGGCCCTTCCTAAGGACACAGTGATTCACCCACCACTTGAAATCCTTAAATCTTTCTTTTTGTTTTTCTGCAAAACATGCTCCAGGACCCTGAAGACACTGCTTTCAGCAGGAACCACTTTTCCAATCTCTATTTTTACCCCTTCCCAGGAGGTAAAGATGATAAAACTTTCAGATGGATACAAATTATCCTATTCCAAGAGGAGCGAAAGGGAGTAAGTAGCTATTTATTTTCTGCTAAAATCATCCTGTGCAGAGTTCACTTACCCTGCCAATGTCCAAAGAAAGTGCCAAATGCTCCTCCACAGTAATGAATCTGAAGTTATATATTTCATTTTCCATGCATATAATGCCATAGCTGCATTACCACAGTGCCAGGAAATAAAGTCTTAAAAAATAAAAATAGAAGCAGGAAGCAGAAATGCTGCTTTGCAAGGCTATTCCCTGGGGTTTTTTATTGCCCAGGATATTTGCTATCATTAACTATACTGGCCATTTTCAATGAAAATGTAAAAAAATTCCAAAACCTCTATGTATTTTTTGTTCTGTGTTTATCAAAAATGCTAAACAATTCATAAATCCGTAATTATCCCCACTTTTTCTTTATTTCTCATACACACACATACTCTAATAAACCAAATGTCCTTTTTTTTCCTCCTTCTTTTTGTGCTGTTGGACTTCATTGTTTCTTTAGCCAACAAACTCAGGAGAACACCTAACTGCAAGCTTAGAAGTTTTCACACTGACTCAGACAACCATCAATGCAGAAACACTGGATATCAGTACACATGTACTGTTAATAAAACACAGGGCCTTTGTAATAAATAGCATTTCTAATATCATTTTGAAGAGATAGGGAAGTTCATACCTGTACAATCTCATAGCTTTTAGACTGAATTGTTTACAACAATTTTTTTCATGATACTAATACAAATTATACTTTTTTTTTTTTTTTTTCATGATGCTAATAAAATTCTATTTCAGTGCAGGAGCTTTTAAGATGGATTTTGAAGACCACAGGAGAAGCCTGTATCCAAGCAAGGGTTTAGCATCAAATTCTACATTTCTTTTTACCACATCTGGAAAACTCATAAAAAAAGCTTTGCTCTTATTATAGGCTATAGAAGAGAGTTAAGAAATACAATAAACTACAAGTTTTATAGCATCACCAATATTTCACATAACTCCATCCACAGCCATTTAGTTTTATTGTCCTGGGTTTTGAAATCAGTACTATTTTTATGCACAGAATATTATGCACATGTTATGAAGAATTACTAGAGTTCTTAGGAGAATTATCTCATAGATTTTTTAAATAAGAAGAGTAATAGATGGAACCAGAACAATCTTCTTCCACTATGTACTTAGCTGCTTTTAGTGAGACTTTAGTTTACCATACTGGGTCTGTGATAACTTTATTTGACAATTAGGACCAGTGTTTTTCAGATAGGGTGGGGTCAGAGGCAGCTGCTTTGTGAAGAGGGAACAGCAAATTGAAAACCTGCTTTATGATTTCACTAGCAAATAGTCTCACAGGAAAAGAGTTTTCTGCCAAACACCAGAAACTGCTTCTCTTGGCAACAGAAGTGTTCCAGCTTTACCTAGTATCACATTTTTTTGCACTGCCTGCAGACAGAAACCATTCCAAAGAAGAAACTAAGGGCAGCTCAGCAGAGAGGAGATGTCATCGGAGTAGCTGGGGAAAGGGAGTGGCAGAAACCAAACTGAGTGTCCCTTCTCTTAGCCCTTAATGGGTAACAAATAACACCAGAGCAGAAAAAAGACTGACCATACTTTTCTCCTTTACATGCTCTTGCTTTTAAATGCACTTATTATACCCACTTCATTCTTCAGAGTTTATCATAAAGCAGTAATTCAATCACACAGCTCCCCACTAAGTAAAGTTCCAATTGAACGCCAAAGTTGAAACAGTTGAAGCATTATTTCCCTGCAATGTCATTCTGAATTTACACACAGCCACCAGGCTGCCAGACTCCTGCCTTGCACAGAGCACTCCAGAACAGTTTTGCCTTGCCCAGTTTTGCTCAAATCCTGTTGTCATTGCTTTGATTCCATCACCTGTAGTAACACCCAGATCACCATAATGGCACAGACCAGACAGCTGCTACTGCATTATGTGTACATTTCTTACAGAGAGAGAGTGAACAAGGCATGGAATCAAAAAAAAAAAAAGTCAATGAGTTGAAAAAGAGCTTGAATCTGTTCTCTTTTTTACATTAAAACTGCTTGATTTTGAAGGAATCTGCATGCCATGTGCAAATCATTTAATAAATTAGAATACTAAATACAATTGGTGGTCATCAGAAAATGGTTATGACTGTACAAGTACATTGAAATGTTCAAGTCTTTTCCAGATGTGAAGAGAACCAATCTCAAATCCCAAAGTTCAGGTATTAATAGAGTTGATCTTATTGTGACTCCACAAACAAGATCCAGTTCTTAAACACAATTCTTCACCACTGCTTCCAACCGAGTCAGGAGCATGAACAGATAATTTTAGTGGGTTTCTACTAGACAGAGCTTTAAAATTAGAAAGCCACTTCAAAAATTAATGAAAGAGACGTGATTCAGAGCAACAAGGAAAACTGGGACACCGGCCAATTTCAAGAGGGTTTGAAATTTTAACTGATTTTTTATTTCCTCAGTGACTGGATAGTATCATTCAATACTTAAAATTTTTACCTAGTTTCAAATTAAGTGAGAGCTTATAAACTTACCATTAATCCATTTGGCTTCTGGATTGTGAACTATGAACTCTTTTCTGAAGAGATCTTCCAATGATAATCTGTTTTCTGAGGAATTTGCAAGTTCATCTAAAACAAACACAACAAGATCATTTTAGATAACTATTGAAAACAATATATTCAGTGTTGTTTGAAAAACACTGGAATTATAGAACCAAAGTCCTGTTAAAATTGGTAACAATACCTTGCCCTTATTTTTTTTTTTTCACAACAAGAAAAAGTATCATTTTTGTTTAGTAAAGCCTCAGGAAACAAAGAATTGATGCCTTTTGGACGGGAAAATTACAGGATTTAGTGTCTGGCTATTTTTTATATTGGGACTTTCCCAGCAAAGCTCTTTCTTACCATAGCCCCACACCACAAAAAATTACAAAGCAATACCAAAATTTCCTGGCAGCCAAAGGATTATACTGAGTACTTTACACTGAGAGAAACTAGATAAAAAATTCCTGCAAGTAAGTTTGCAACCAACTTCACCTATTCAACAATTTAAAATGAAATTTTAAAAAATCTACATGCACATTTTATAGCCTGTTCTTGCTTTCTAGGGATGTGAACAACATAACTTGGCTATTGGCCTTTTGTTTTTCCCAAACATGACAGAACCCAGGAATGTTGTGATTCTGAACATTAGCCAACATTGACTTACAGAACAAAACAAAATTTTAAAAAATAATTTTCCTGCATCTAAAATCATCTCCACACTTCAGAAAACTAAAAAAGGAGCTCTTCTAAATATAGCTAAAATATATAGTAGTGCAAGCTAAAATATAAGTAGTGAAGAGTCAACAGCAAACTGCTACACTAACAGTGGTAATGTTGCACCATTACTATTACAGCAAAAGTTTTACTGTCAAAAGACAAACCCCCAAAGTTTCCAAGCAATAATCAGTGGCAGCAGCTTGCACTTCACCTGACTGCTTTAGGCTGTTTAGAACAGCAGATGCCAAGAGCTGTGCTCTTTGTTGCCTGTGCCCTTGAAAAAAGATGCACCTGTGCACTTCCCACACAGCCAGTCAAACGCCCAGCCAGGTTCTTAAAATAATTTTGTATTATTAGGCAGCTTACCATAAATTACTGAACTTTTTCTCTTCTCTATGGGCATTTATTTCCTTCTGCACAAGAGGAACTTTCTGTTAGGCAGATTTTTGTCCTTACAGATATTAAGCAGTGCTCTGATGACAGACACATACAAAAAGAGTTATCTGTCATCACAGCAGTCAAGCAGCAATCTTGTTATCTTTGTGTCAACCCATGATGCTACCAGGACATTTTTAACAAAGAAACCTGCTTTGTAAAGGTCATATCCTGTAAATCATTTTGGATGAAAATGTGCCCCTTCAAAGAGAATAAAGTCAATCAATAGTTTTGTTATTGGTCTTTATTCAGCCTAATTTCTCCATTAGAGGGCCAGCTGGAATTAACAGCAGTATGATAGTTTTGCCTTTAAATGTCAGCACTGCCGGCTGCAGTCACTTCAGCTGGTATTAATAAGGTGCATCCTTGGTGTACTGAAGAGAAACTCCCTTTTAATGCACATCATGAATTTACAATAGACACAAGGCCATCCCACTGCTCACACCACAGCTCTGCTGCATTTTGCATGTTGTTCCCTCCCAGGTCACAGCAGGGCTCTGGGAAGCACTCACCGCTGTAATCAACTCTTCCTGCACTTCACGTCTTGTAAGGCCAAGCATGCAGAGCTGTCCAAATCCTCTCTCATAAAACAAAAATTCTAATCCTTAAATAAGCTTTTTGCCCTCTTCCTGCCTTCCAGGAATCAAAACAGACTGTTTAGGTTGTTGTTTTTTTTCGTCTGCCAGTCCAGCATGGGACACAATATTCAACATGCAGTCTTACTGGAGCTTTACAGCAAAGTAACATTATCTCTCTTGATTTATACCTAATCCCTCTGTTTACACATCATGGGACCTTGTTAGCTCCTGCTCCTGCCACACACTGTGTTTTTATCTTCAAAGTAAGCACATGTTGTTATGTGTGCTCTATTCAGCCCCACAAATACATTCTTGTGTCTTCAAAACACTGATTCTGACTTAACTGCATCAAACACTGGGCTCTTCACATGCCCATTATCCCCTTTCTCCAGAACCTTGTTGACAACCTACCCTCCACAAGCTGTTTTCCATCACCTATTTGGATTCAAAACACCCTGGTCCTGATGCTGTTTATGATTCCAAACATGTTCCCCTTCTAACCTTACCTTAGTCTGTTTCTACTTATTGTGACCCTTTATTTCCTGCCAGTTTGCCAACTAGCAATCAAGCTCACACAAGCTGTTATGTTGTCAAAGATTGCCTTGCCTATGACAGATTTATTTTTTTTTTCAACTGCTTAAGTAAAAATCACTAAAACAATACATCAGCTGAGTAAAGAGAGGCTATTAGAGAAGAAAGGATCACCAGCCCTGCCCTCTGTTTTCTATCACAGCCCTGGCAAGAAATCCCCATATGGATTGGATTTTAAAGTAATTTTTAAATTACGGTTAGCATTTGTAAACTAAAAAAAAAAATGGCATATTCAAGCAACTTCAGTAGGTGTTTTAGAAGGATTTTTTTCAAAAGATAAGTTTTAACCAAACCAGAGCTCTGTTTGTAACCCTTAACTCTACCTTTTGGTCCTCTATCAATATCTCAAATGCTCAGTTTACCCATAACAGGATGAATAAACATGATCCCATGAGCACTACTCAAAACAGTAGTGGGTTAATCTTTATTGGGCACAAGCCCAAATTAGCTGTACCCCCCCATGGTTACACTCAGAGGCAGGGGAGGACAGGAGGGGATGCCCTCTGTGTCAGGGACCAGCTGGAATGCACGGAGCTACACCTGAGGATGGATGAGGAGCCGACCTTATGGGTCAGGATTGGAGAGGGGACAGGGACAGTGACATTACAGTCACCCTGGGGCTGCTACAGGCCACCTGAGCTGGAAGGCAGAGGGGAATGTCCTCACATCCACAAGCCCTGGTCCTCATGGGTGACTTCAATCACCCCAATGCCTCTTGGGGGGACAGCACAGCAGGGTGTAACCAACCCAGAAGGTTCCTGGATGCACTGTTGGTAACTCTTCTCCAAGTGACAAGGACGTGGACCTGTTGGAGCAGGTCCAGAGGAAGTCCCTGCTATGGAGACAGGAGGAGATTTGAGACTGTTCAGCCTGAAGAAGGCTCCAGTGAGATGTCAGGGCACCTTCCAATACCTAAGAGAGCTCCAAGAAAGCTGGAGAGGGACTTTTTGACCGTCATGGAATGACACAACAAGGGGAAATTGCTTTAGACTGAAAGAGTGCAGGTTTAGATTGGGTGTTAGGCAGAAATTCTTCCCTGTGATGCTGGTGAGACCCTGGCTCAGAGGAGCTCTGGCTGCCCCATCCCTGCAAGAGTTCAGAACCAGGACAGGGCTTGGAGCCACCTGGGATGGTGAAAAGTGTCCCTGCCCATGGCAGGGGGGGTGGAATGAGATGATCTTTAAGGCCTTTTCCAAGCCAAACTAATTTTTGATTTTAGGATGTACTTATTTCATTTTAAAGACTTCCTTTTACTACTTTGTATTTATTACATTACAAAATACCCAACTATCTCTTTTTCATTTCCATTGTAAATTTTATTGAATTATTCCTCAAAGAAATGCTATTTCCAATGTTCTCACACTATTTACCACAGATTTGTGTATTTTGGTCTGAAACTATATATATATGTATAATGAATGACACAGATTACAGAAGATACAAACAAAATCAAATGCTAAAGACTAAATGACTACTTTTTAACTGTACATACAATTAAAAACAGTTCAAATACTGCATGTGTTAATTCAAAGTTACAAACCTGTTTGTGCTTACTAAACTAGAAGACTCCAAAACTTGAAATTAATGGCCTTGCTACTTTTCACGAGTTTATAAGATATTATTTTTGCAGGTTAAATGTAGTCTAAACACCTCATAAAATTTGCCTTCTAGCTTAGCAAATAAAACTAATAATTATGTACAGTAGTATGCCATTAACTGAAGCTCCCTACTGCTGACTTTTCTGTGGGAAAAAAAGTTTTTACATTAGAAATTAGGATAAATGCTTGATGTTAAATGCCATCTGAAAATGGGAAAAAAAACACTAGTAAACTGCATGCAAGCTAGTAGGTGTAACTGGGAATTAGCATAGCTCACTTTGTGTTAGCATGACAAAGGAAGAAAACTTGCCAGAAAATAGTCAGATATCAAAACCTGCCTGCCAATTTACAGTAGTTACAGGGAGTCTATACAGAATTGAACAGAAAACTGCATTTTCTTCCAGTGAATATCCACATCACAAAAAAATAAAAAAAAATAAAAAAATAAAAAAATAAAAAGTTATAGTTTGCTTTCTTTTCCTTTAAGAGTAGTATGAGGGAGGGTATGGAGAGGTCAGTCCTAACCCTGAACAGTTTATCTGCTGGACATAATCCAAATGGATTCTCTTCCCCAGAGCTTGATTTTACCCAACCCTTTCCACAAAAAGCATATTCTGACCATTTCTCTGACCTAAATGTTCTCTAAAGTAACTTTTCTGAAAAGGTGTACTTTTTTTCCATCATGTGTGAGTTTTCCTTCAGTCTATGATTAGAGATAGGTGCCACTTTGCTCAACAGTAAGTGCAGATTTCAGCAGGCATGGTTTAAATGCCAACATCAATATCTCAGTGAGGGAGTCCTAGAAAAAGCATTTGAGTCTTCCACACCTTCAGAATCTAAGTTAACACGAAGGTAGAACTACTGTCAGTCCCAAAAGAAAAAAACAAATTTAAGTGTTGTGGCAGAACACCTGTACAGGGGAGGCCAAATCCATACAACTCTTAGGATGCTCTTACGTGGTTTTTCATGTAAGAGCTTTCAGCTGCTAATACTTTCAATTGAACATTTGTCAGTTTTGAAATACAGATCAACAGTGGCTGATCAGATAGGTCTTGACATAATTCCTACAACATGGAACACACTGTCATGATGCAAAGCAAGAACAGGTTGATTCAAAGGCAGGAATGATTTAAAGGCACTGATATCTAAAAATCTACCTATGACTATTTCAGTATATGCAGGTGTGAGATGAAACCTCAAAAACATGCAATAGAATAAAAGCAGCAGAAGAAGAAAGGTGCCTGTGTTAAATTTATACTGACATACAAACCAAGTAACCAAATGATGGCATCTCATGGACACTCACCTGTGCCTCTGCACTGGCAATTAATTCCATATATATATATATATATATATATATATATATAAGATTATTCCCAAGGTATTTTCTTTTGTTTTCTCTTAAATACTGCTCCAGAAATCCACTCCAGATATTAAACAAAAATCACTAGATTCATGATGCAGTTACCACAGAGGACAGACAGGCTCCTGTTCTGAAACTTCCAAGTTTTTCCACTCCCCTACTTTAACAAGGGCAAATTGATTCTTTGGGATCTCTGTGCACTTTCTTTATTGCACTTTTCTTATTTTGAAGAAAACCAGCAAGGATATTTGCCTGCAAGCCTTCTATTTCCAGGTATGGAGCAGTGTAGCAATTTCTACTTATTCTACTAATTACTACTCCTTATTCCACAGGGGCTCAGAGAGAGTTCCTGAGCCCCAACAAGTGGATACTGGGATGAGAGTTCATTCAGACTCTGCCACTAATGTTTTACATCACTGGATGGTTTGTTCTTCCACTTTTCCATCTCTTTGTTGAGAACACTAAGACATAAAGATTCTGAGTATTATCATAGATGAAAGGCATGATAAAATTATCAGAAATGTTACTAATATTGTTGGTACAATGCATTTACTCAAACCACAACCATAATTGTAAAACAGAGGTTTCAGATTTGAACAAAAGCTAAGATATGAATAAGTCAAAATACATCTCACTTCAACAGAGATCCTGCTTAGTATTGTATCGTGAAGTTATATTTCATGTAATAAAAGATAATCAAAAATAAAATCAAGGATTTCCTTCTAGTTTTAATATCATTTCTATCTTTAATGGAAACTAAAGCCTCTTTGAAGCCTTTTCCAAATGAATTGTACTTTCTTTTAAAAATATGCTATCCCACATGGAAGCATTGGTTCCTCTATTAAAAGGCAGGAAAGCTGTTGCTCAAAATTTGAGAGAAGTCAAATGACAACTGTTAGTGTACACAGACCTGAGAGTTTCTTATATTGTGGATAAAACAATGTGTAAATAATTGTGGGCAAAAGAGATCACTGCTCTTGTGTTTGGCTTATCAGCAAGTACCCATTTGCCTGCAAAAAATACCAGTGAAACAATCAGGTTTCTGAGAAATAACCATCTGAAATTATCATCATTTCCACAAAAAGAAGCAGCATGATGTACAGTGTTTAGGGGAATTTACATGGAATCTAAAAAGCACCCATCCATACAGGCAGAACTAAATAGGGAGAGAACTCTCTGATGCTCAGAATAGTACTAGAAATGAATGCTGAAACATCCCAAGGTAACAAAGGACATTTGCACTGAATATCTTCATTCAGACCTATTATATTTTATGAGAAGGATTTTCAAACCCAAATATTTATAATAACAATTTAGCATCAACTTGGAAGTGAGCACTTCCCAATAGCCAGATGTCAGGGGGTCTCTACTTTTTTCCTGGACATCCCAAAGTGATCTTAACACATATTCATGACAAAGTAGCTTCAGCTTAGCACCTGCCAACAGACCAACAGAGTAGCAAAATATCAAAACATATTAATAATTCATAATAATCAAACAAATAGATAATGAAAGTGAAGGGGGAACAGCAATGATTAGGGCCAAAACAGGGCAAGCATCTATCCTACCATGCACCTCCAAAGCTTTCCATGGTAAGCATTTCCAACCCACAAGAAAGCCCAGTTTTACAGACCTGGATTGTTCTGGGAGAAAGGCTTTTATTTATATCAAGCTTCACAGTCTCTATGGGATATCTTAGAGCATCTGAGCTGACAGAACTAGTTTTCACTCGCATGACTTGAACTGAAATGTAGGTCCCAGCTTACACAAGTTTTCAACCAAGATCTCTGGGTTTTGAAATGGCCTCAGAGATGCTGTAATTCACTGAGCTTTTTTAACATATTTTTTTTAAAAGTTAACATTCCCCTAGGTTGTTTATTCTTTTTCCCTGAGTGCCTTCAAAGACTTCATTTTATGGTTTTACATCATTAATAATTCTATACCGATATAAGAGCCACAACTGAAAGTTATTATTGTAGATTCCAGGAAAGATTTGATATTTTACAAGTCTTAAAAAAAAAAAAGCTACCTCTCCTCAAAACAAAAAACAGTCTTCTTTCTTAAAGTGTACCAGGATGCACTAATATGTGCCCTCAAAATCTTTTATATTATTCCCTGAAGAAAGCTCCTATTCACTGAGACTACAGCAGCACAACTTTGCTTTTACTTTTCTCAACATGATCTAAGTGGACAGCAAAATGATAACATTATCATTTATACAAAACAGAGGAAGCAGACTATCCACAGTGTTCCTGCACACTCTTTCCAGCTGCCTCAACCCCTCTGACAAGCAGAGCTTCTTGATCCTTTTCCATTCAGCCTCAGCACCTCCCCTTAAAGCAGCAGCACTCTGCTGCTGTCCCTGCCTGTGCACAGACTCAGCCAGCTTCCCTCGGTGATTTCATCTCACAGCCTGGAGCCATTCTTTATCTGAAAAGAGCTTCATCAACTTTCTGGTTTACACAAACTGAGTACTCAAATGGCAGAATATTTGCAGACCAATATTTACTATCTAGGCATGCCATGAAAATCAGATACTTTACACTCTAAAACTGGCAAAAGGATTCAAAGATTTTTTTTTCCTTTAAAACTTGTGCATTGTTTGCTCTTTTTGTCTACTTCTTGCCCTATCCTTTATTTTTTTTTTTTTCTGGGACTGAACCATTACTTTCCCCTCTGTTTCTGAAAGAAAGGGAAGAAGCTTGTGCATGCACATATGGAAGATCCATGTTTGTCATTCACTGAGAAGCTGCATTCTCAGAATCAGTTTTCCATGGAATAGAATTTTCTCTTAGCTCATCTGTGAATCTGAAATTACACCAAAACCCAACAACAAACTCCTGAAGTCACCTGACACCTGCTGAGGCTCACAAGGATTGCTGCAGCCCCCTCAAGGCCAACACAATCCTAAGGACCTCTTGCCAAGCCCAGACATTTCTGCAAGGCCTCCAGGAGCTCCCGAGTCCCCACAGGCACCAAATTCACAATAACCACAAGTTAAAAATGCTGAAAGGCAAGAAACACTTTAACATTCATTGCTTTTGATGACTGCATTATGAATCACACACCTTTAATAAGATAAAATAAAGAAGTAGGTTACCTGGGGTTAAAAGAATGACTGACATAGTGATGAGTGAACAAACAACTAGAATCACCAGCAGCGCAATAGCAATTCCCTTCCAGTTCCTCTGCGGAGGGCTGTTACTTCCAAGTTCCTACAGGAATGGAAAAAAATGAAATAAAAGGAAAAGACCACTTTTCATAAACATACATTTTCAGAACTATTAGTGTTAGGAAAATTGCTCTGTGCATATTCATAATCACAGCACGGGAGGTGATCATGATCCCTCCCTTCTCCACAGCACAGAGTCATCCAAAGGTGTAACCCTCATGCTTTTTTAATACATCTCTTTCTTTTTTAAAAAATATATTTGTCATTTTATACTCCTAAGAGACAATCAGATGATCTTATGCAAGCTGTCCAAAATACAACTGGTGTTAAAATGCCCTGAACATAAACTTCAGGACAATATCAACTAGCAGATTATAAGATAATTACAGAAATGAAATGCAGCAATTTACTGTAATTCTACCTAACATGGTATGGACCATAAAGGTTTAAATACACATCCTTTTTAATGCACACTATTAAACTTATTTGTAATAGAAAGCATTAGCAAAACTGCCTGAGGCTGCAAGTATTCCATCTAAAGCTACAAGCTCTTTTTCTCCATGCAGTAGATCAACTGTAAACTGCTCCCCTATTAGTTATAAAAAAACAACAGTAGCTTATAACAAATGTTAAATGAATGTTTCTGTAACTACCAGTGCACTTAAGCCTACATCCTCTGTGGTTACACATTTAACTCCTGCCAGGCACCATTTACATTTTTTCAGTAACAGCACTGCATTGCCCACATTCATGGTACAGTTTGAGACCAAATGGCACATAAACATCTAACAACACAATGACAAAACTAGTACAATTGTCTCTTACAACCCCAACTTCCCCTCACAGAAAACAGTATTTTTTCTATCTAGATTTGGCAAGCAAAAATGTTTCTCTGCCACAATTACATGTGTCTTTAGTATCTCAAAATTAAATGCTATGGTAAGATTGCAAAAGAAAACCAAAAACAACAAAACCCACCACCTGCTATGTTTTACAAGCTTCCAAAAGCATGGTAAAATTTACTCACATACATATTATTTCATTCTGCATTTCTGGGTTATAATGAGTGTGAAATGGGTAAGTCTTAACAGAAAGTGGCAATGTTCTTGTGCCTTCTTGGCTCACATACATCACTTCAGCATCCACACCTCCCACAGCAGCAACAGTGTCTTTAACTTTTTAATGTTGTTTTTTTAGCCCCTTGCAGGTTCATTTCTACATGTAAATGACAGATTCTCTCCCTGGTCTTCTTCTCCAGAAAATAGAAGGGGAATTGCCCCACGCAATCTCCAATCAATCCCACAGGGAATTCTCACAGCAGTCCTAGCACATCACAGCTCCCAGCAAGGAATGTCCCCACTTCCCCAATGCATCTTCTGCCCATTGGAGCCATCACCCTGCCCAGCCTGCCAGAGATTGCTCATTTTGGAGATTTTTAGCCCCAGCAGAGTGGCAGAGCAGCCGTTCTGTGTCCTCAGAGCCTCCCCTAGCCGTGCAGGCCAGCACAGGAGCAGCTCCCTCAGCTGAGGGGTGCCAGCCTGCCCGGCCCCACACCCCAACCCCGGCGATGGCCTGGCAGCCTGGGCTCACCCCATCCTGCAGAACCTCTGAACAATTTATTCCCACAGGAATCAACTCTTGGGTGTTGACACTGGCCCCGTGCCAGGCAATGGATGATGCTCAGCACAGGATTTGTGGCCAGTCCCTCCCACACTGAACTTCACAGTTTCCCGGGGTCAGCGTGTGGAAGAACCTGATTACCACAACCCACAACACCTCTGAGATACCTGGGGGGGTTTTACTGAAGTTCAGGACTCCTGTCTTCAGCACTCAGGGGAAAAAAATGGTGTAAACAGGAACTCCTGGCACCTGTCTCCTTTCTCCACCCCATTGCCTCTGCTTCCCAACCACTTTCAAGCCTGCCTGCTTCCCTCATTTTCTTTCCTACCATGTGAAATACTAATTACCACAGCCTGTGCAGCCTTAGACACGGGTCCTCAAGGCCTGCATGAGTGCTTCATCAGCCCCTTTGGTGATCCCTAGGTTATGAGCATCGTGTGCTTCCACCCTCTCTGGACAGCCCTGGCCATGCTGACCTTGCAGGGATACACAGCTTTTCCACAAAAATACAGAATTTCTGCATCCTGCAGGTGATCTCAGATCCAAGCTATTATTTTCCCTTAAGAATTATCTTAAAGTGTTAATAGCACAGCCTAGGAAACACAAATTCTAAACATCTTTTATTCTAAACATCACAGTATTAGCCTTATTTAAATGACACCTGACAGATCCAGTTTAAGAACTAGAAGCTCACAGAACCAAGTGGTGATGAGAGAACTGTAGTTCCCCTCAGAGCATTGTGAAAACCTATTCCAAAGAACTGACTTAAAATGATAGAAGCTGGAAAACTTGATGAATGTACCAAAGCCTCTAAAAAATGTCCCAAGTCCTCATTATTCACAAGGTTCTTCTCTGCAGACATGAATATTCTTCAGTTTCTAAAAATAAAGCTTCATTTTAAATACTTCTGCAAATTGTGCAGGGAGTATATCAAAGAAATGAATCAAGTACTGAGCATACAAAGCTTATTGGTACCCACAATGAGAAAGAAGAGAGTTTCCAGCTAGCTGAAAACTTGGAGACTGGCATAAAAAGAAGGATTTGTCTTAAATTAAGATACTTGGTTTTAATATTCGGATAAAAATTACAAGTTATATCAAATTATTATATTAAAAAATTATTAAAGTTCATGATGACGTTTTGACATTGAGTGACAACATTCTCATAAGACATTTATGAAGTTTCTGTACACAAGCAATATTTGATGAAGATTAGAAAAGTTACTACAATGAAGTGAATTCATAGCACAATCACTATTGAGGGCATCTCCAATTAACTTTTTTGATGCTAAGCAATGCAACTCTTGGACTATAACCTACAAAGTTTTAAAACGGTGTAAGCTGCAGCTCTTCAACAATAAAATATTTTTAGCCTTGTGATGCTTTTCAAAATGGCCATAGGCAAAAGGCAGTTAAATAGACCTTTGGACAGTGTATCACTGGCAAGGCAGAAGCTGTGATTTCTGAGTGTGACACGAAGATAAAGGCGTTCAAGAGAAAACATCACAGAGAGCCACAGAATGAGAAGCATTTGACACCATGTAGTTTCCCCATAACTATCTGCTAACTGGCACATAACAACAATGCAGACACAGATGGAGATTTAAGGATTTAATCTTCTAAATACGCTCTTTTATTATTGTGGTTTGAAAAATTACCAACTCTTGAATATGGTGGTTTATATATAACACTACCTATAATGTGATTATAGATTTTACAGTCTAACTCTAATGAATCAGAAAATGGCTGCGTGAAGAATAATACAATTGCAAGTTTTCTCATTATTTATAGTAGCTTTTTCACAAACCATTTAATTTTGTTGTTGCCAAAAACAATCCTCAAGTAATACATATTTCTGAATGCAATTTTTGATTGAGTTACTTTACTAAAACATACTTTGAGTTACCTTACTAAAACATAGCTACGAAGAGAAAAATGAAACACTGCATGAACAACACAGTGTAGACCAATGTTAGTGATCCCACTGGCTACTGCTGCCAAATCCTAAAGTCCACATTTACCAAGGGCTCACAGGCACTCACCATCAGGGATCTCAAGGCAACCAAAGGACAAAGCCTAAAGTTTCTGCTCTGTGGTTGTCTCCATTCAACCTCTGTTGAAAAGACCCCCAAAAGACTGTTCTTGCAAAAGCATGTACTACATGTGTGAAACAGCATTACAGAGGCTGCAAACCCTGCAGCAGTCACCAAAAGAAAGGCTCAACCAAAAACCTGTAGAGACTGGGTGTGGGGGGGAGGGCAGGTTGAGGAAAACATGAGTTATTCCCACCCTTCTGCATCCTGCTAAATCCCACTCTCCACTGCAAAACAAGGTATTTCGAGGGAAATGCTGAAAAAAAAACATATCCAGCAAATATGCAAAGCGAATATAACTCAAATTGGCTGAAGCATCTTTCTCTCTCCTTTTCTAGGCCGTTTTCTAAATATATAGTAAATCTCCAGACACAGCTTACAGGCTGATGATGATACACTATAGGCATGAAAATCCTCTAAGCAGCAGCAAGATATGGCTTTGAATATCGCAATCTGTGACAGAGAATCATAAATGGTTTAGGTTGGAAGGGATCTTAAAGATCAGCTCAGTCCAACCTCCCTGTCTCCTTCCACCCAGACTAGCCCTGAACACTGCCAGGAAAGCCACAGTTTCTCCCAGGAACCTATTCCAGTTCCACGCCCTCACAGTGAAGAATTTCTTTCTTATGTCTAATGTAAGCCTGTCCCCTTTTGGTTTAAAGCCACTCTCCCTTGTCCTGTCACTACAAGCCCTTGTAAAAAGACCCTCTCCAGCTCTCTTGAAATCCCTTTAGAAGGTTTAGGGAATGTCCTTCTAAAGTTTTCACAGAATTTTCACTGCTCCTGGCTGAACAGCCCCAGCTCTCTCAGCCTGTCTCTGCAGGAGAGGTGCTCCAGCCCTCTGAGCATCTTTGTGAAGTCCTCTGGACTCCTCCAACAGGGTCCACAGCCTCCTCACCCTGGAGGCCCTGGAGTTGGATGCAGCTCTGCAGGTGGGGTCTCGGCAGAGCAGGGTAGAGGCAGAATCCCCTCCCTCCCCTGCTGCCCCCAGAGCTTTGGATTCAGCCCAGGATGCAGCTGGATTTCTGGGCTGCAAGTGCACATTGCTGGGCTGTGTTGAGCTTTTCATTCACCAGCACCCCTAAATCCTTCTCCTCGGGGCTGCTCTCAATCCAGTCCCTGTCCAGCCTTTATTTGTGCTTGGAATTGCCACAACCCACATAGGGAACTTTGCACTTGGCCTTGTTGAACTCAAACACAGACCCTGGCGGGCTGGAGGGTCCCAAGGATGTGGGACAGTGCCAAAAGCCTGGCACAAACCCATGGCAGTTGTTTTTCCCTGGTACACCAATGCTGTAACCCTGTCCTAGAAGGCTGTAGCCTCATTCAGATGTTCTGAGATTTTGTTCTCTCTTTTGGAATGAAATACAGATTCTATCATGGGTGTTTCATATTTAGAATAAAAAAACCTATGAAATTGTCTCCATCATGGCTATATTACACAAGACTGTACAAAGAAGACCTGACCCAAGTTCTCCTAACAACAAAGAAGTAAAAAAATAAAACTAAATTCCATTAGATTTATTTCATATAAAAATTATATCTATATTTTGCATATAATATATATTATATAATATATATCGATTATATATCTATTTATTTAATATAAAAATATTTTGTATCCCTTGACACAAAAACGCAAGCACATATTTTAAGTAGCATTGGGGATATTGATTTGAGAAAAAGCATCGTTTAGAATTAAGAGACATAGTAGAATACACAAAAAACTTTCAAATATTTCCATATTTTTACCTGAATAAACTTACAATCTTTCTTGTAGGCAGCATAACCAGAAAAAAAATCACAGCTTCCTCCCTAAAGCTTATCGAGTTGCACAGTTTTATTGTTAATCAATGAGGATAAAAAGTCTTTCAGACATAATTTTTCCAACAAATGTGTACAACTAAGGCTGTTGTAAGAGAACAAAAGGTCAGAAAATATTGGCATAACATTCTGCATTAGCAAGTCAGGTTTCTGAATTATCCTCACAGCATTTTCTGGATTTCTTGGAAAACTCTTTGTGTAAACCACAGTACAATTTCCACCATGGAAATAATGCCAGAAGCAAGAGGAGAATGAATGCCTGGTGGAAGCAGACACGTGGAAGGGCACTGCCTAAAGCCTGAGGACTCCTGAGTGCCTCTGCCAGGCTTTTCCAGAAGCCACTGGGTATTTAAAACACATCATCCCCTTCAGGAGAAGTGAAACTTTCAGAGACAAGCTGACCCTGAGAGCTGGCATTTAACCAAACTGCTTTTCCTCACAGAACTCCTGTCCATGCTGCATCAACCCAGATGAGAAATGCTGAGATGAGCCAAATGCAGAAAATAGACAATTCTCTATAAAAATTAAGAACAAGAATTCAAGCAGGTTCAAGCAATTCAGCTGGGTTCAGCTCTAACTGAAAGCAGAGATTCTGCTGTAATTTCTGCAGTCCAGAGTGAACTTCACCAGTTCCAACAGTCCAGGTCTGCAGATGCACATTGGTGCTTACCCCTGGACTGTGGTTATTTGGAACACAAAACCCACCAGCACTGAGCTGCAGCAGTGCCTGCTGCTCACCTGCTTTTGTGTTGAGGCAGGTGAAAGATCTTAGAGGAGCTTTGGGCTGTAGCAATTTGGGGCTCTGGCAGTTTCTGCCAGCATGGCATCTTCTGATGCCTTGAATAAATCATCTGCTTTCTTTCATCTTTTTTTTTTTTTTTTTTTTTTTTAATGCTGTTCTGTTACCAGGACAAAGCCTACAGAGAAAACCACTAAAGTGAATCACAGCCCCCCCCTTATTTTGGCAAGAATTTCAGGGGCAAAGTGCTTTAGAGTAGGAAAAGCAAATGTAATTTGCTTTGCAGTAGGAATGAGAATGTCTCACTCTGCACCTCACATGTAATCACAATATCACTTCATTAAACTCTTGCCATTTGCATTCCCCAAACATAAAGAAAAGTGTCAAATGAAAAAAAGACAAATAATTTCATGTCACATTTCAGGTGTTTCAAAAGACAGACTCAATACAATTATAATAGAAAGATTGCAGACTTTCCAAAGCTCTTTATAGAGCTGGGCTTGCAACTGGTATTAAGTACTACCTGCCCTGGGTTTGCAGTGTGCTATTTGAAGGGAAATTACCCCAGCAAGCCTTCTGATTTTGTGATTAAGTGATTGTGTCCATTCCTTTCCTGCTGTTTTTGACTAATCCCATGGCCTAGATAGCAAGAGAGACTAAAAGACAGATCCACAAAGTGGCACAGGATAGTTCTAATCCATTTGCATAAGTACCTATCATTTTCATCCCTCGTGTTCCCTTTACAATCCACTGAGTTATAAGATCCTGTTGCTACAGTTCTTGTCTCAATGATTATGGTCACACAATTGCTTTCCCCGGTCAATATCTTTATTCATGAAAACATTGGCACTTCTTTTCAGTCACTGTAAAATGCCACTTTCAGAGGAATGCAGGATTCTGTCAGCTCTATGGATAACAGGCATTTTAAAAGGAGAGCAGCTTGTTAGCAATTACCCTGCTCAGAACAGGTGCAGGGTTTGGATACAGAAACAATCTGTCTTCATATTTTTATTTCTTTGGGTTGCACTGGTAGAACAAAGCACTCCTTTTGCACAGCCAAACTGAAAAAAAACCCAGACCAAAACAACTAAAACAAATCCAAACCCACCCCTCCTCAGTAAAAATAAACTAAAACAAATGTGCACATACATATAAATCATTCTGAGAAGTGCTGATCACTCACACTGGTTATTAAACTTAAGAAACATGTTGTGCTTTCTTTCAGCTTGATCGTTTTTGCTCTTAAGCAGAGAGAACTTTTCCTTGGACCTGCAAACACCCATTCATGAACTGGACTTTGGTTATTTGGGTTATTTTGGTATTTAGCTTTGTCAACACCCTTAGCTCCACGCACTCACAAAAGAAAGGACCAGAAACATTGATGGAATCTATTCAATGTATTATGGCCAGCATTAAGAATACATTCCACATCTTCCCACTCATTTTGCAGTGTACCTTGTAACACTGAAAGACAATGAGCTAGCTATTACACTAGATAAACAAGTGAAAGCTTAACTTCTAAAGCATTCTGCTGAAACCCTTGTTCAAGGTCTAATCACAGCAGATGAGTCTAAACCTTAGGTCATTATTCCTGCAGGTAATAAATACAAAAGCAGAGATGGGTCAGCACAACTTATCAAAACAGTGTGGAACCTGCACAAGTGAAAATCTGTGGCCATCTGCGTGTTTTTTAGCTAACATAGTAGCAGGGGGGAGGTAAAATATCACAGTCCTCAATATTAAATAAACTATGGAAAATGCAGGCCATGGAAAATACTGCCATTGTTGAGTAGTTGGAGCAGAGGGAAACTTGAATAAAGTAGCAATGGATGACAGAACTGGTTTGTATCCAAAAAAAAGGAGCAGTCACAATGTAGAGAGGAGCTGCAGCAGGCAAGGGAGCTCCTTATGCTTTTGGGAGCTGAGCTGAATGCAAGGCATTCCGATGAAGAGGTGCAGTGCCAGCATCAGAGGCAACTTCACTGAGCCTCAGCATTTCAGAATTGTTAGCCCTTTTCATCCTGTGTTCACAGTCTTTTATAGTTTGTTTCTAACAAAGTTTCAGAAGTAAAAATACTCTTTCTTTCCAGTCCAGCAGAAATACTTGGAGAGTTGGGGAGAACATCAAAGTTCTGACAAGACATGAGGAAGTTTCTTGGGACCCAGAAGAGCAGTGGGACATGAAAGCTACAGGAAGCTGCCTATGGGGACTTCTGCAAATTCCTGAGGATAACAGCTAATGAACAGCTGCTTTAATAAACAGCACTCCAACCTCCCCTGCAAATCTCACCTCCAGACAGAATGCTGTCCAGAGGAGCCTCACACCCCTTTGGGGGCTGAGGCTCACCAACATCTCTGCTCTGACTTCAGGTTTTGTTCCTGGTGTCCTCACCAGACCAAAGCCCCAGTGCTCACACCGTGCTGTGTGTTCTTTCCCTCACACCAATCTCATCTGGGAGCTAATGAGATTTTTCTCATTAGGAAAAGCCATCTCTGTGTCTTGAGGACTGCCTGTGAGATTCCATGGGAATAAAGCAAGTGGCTCATTTCCAGTGAGCCCATGCACCATTGGCATCTACAGGAAATCAACACTTCATTTAAACAATTAAAGAAAATTCTTAGAAGTATTTTACTAAAGCAAGTAAGGCCAAGGACAGGAAAAGACCACAAAGCATCAGGCATAAACATGATTTCATCCACGTTACTACAGTGTAACACAAGAAGTCTGTATAAACACCAGCACAGCCATTTATGGCCAAAAATATATTTTCACATATTTCTATTGATCCTAAATTTAATTAAATGTCACAAGATAGTAAAATATGTCTCCCATTCTTACCATGTTAAAGAAAACTGCCCCAACCAAGTAAAATAACATATCTCAAGGAAAAGGGACTTAAAAAATAAATGAAAACAGGCTATCCATGTTGAATACCTACAGATCTTTCTACAGATAATATATATATATATATATACATATCTAACAGAGATGTTTGCTGGAATTTGTACTTTTCATTTCTCAGAAACAAAGTTATACCTTTCCTGATTGCTTGAAAAAAAAAAAAAAAGAAAGGCTTTAACACATAGTTTTATTTCCTGATCTATTGGCAAGGTCCCATGACAGATGATTTTTAAGACTGACTTCAACAATTTCAGCACTAATAAGCAGATCTGTTAGAGAACACTGCAGTTCACTGAAGGTTAGATAAACAACAAAGGTTACCAAACTGCAGCAATGTCATAAAGTCATATTTAGACCTAAGCAACAAAATTTTACAATTTAAATTTAAATTTTAGATTAGAAAAAACAAAATTGGCATTTGGAGTTTCTCACTGTTCAGGTATCTGTACACATGCTTAATTTTATGCCATTTAAGAGTCCTGGAAAATGAATCTGATAGAGACTTTTTTTTTTAGATGAGTGAGATTAAATCAGATTTATCAAACTATGGAACACGTTTGTAAAGGTTATTTTGCAAATTTACATCAGTATTTTTCTATTTGTTTTCAGATTTACATATAAATTACATGCAAATAAAACAAGTAGTTTAAATCCAAATGTGCTTTAATAAGACTCTGTGCACATAGATACATATACACATGCATATATCACTGAATATATAGAGACAAATATTATCCAAGTCAACATTCCTACAAATAAATAAAAATGTTAATAAAACAAGGAGTCAGTACCAGAAAAGGGAACACAAACACAGTCTCTGTGTTTAGAATGATCTAATGCAGCAGAAAGTTACATGAGTTTCCCAAGCTCAGGTGAGAAAGGGAAACCAGCAACTCTTTGTGTAAATATCTGTCAAAAAAACTGTAGCAAACAAAATTACTCAGTCAGTATAACTGGACTCTAATTGGAAATTTATCATTTAGCTTTTCCCAGTCTGCTTCACCATTAAATTACCTGTTTTTCCAGGACATGGAATTCTATTGAAAGCAGTACAATATTATGATTCTATGGTCAGAAATAAAGATTTGGTTTCTACTGCACTTTTTAGGAGAAAAAGACCAGAGAGGTGATCAGGAAGTTTGTAGATTTAATTCATTATGCTACATTATATAGAGTTAATATATATAAATATATATATTATGACCCAGCAGAGCCAAGATCACATTTCACTTAAAAACAGTGTAAGTCCTCACAGCACTAAGGACATCACATTTTTCCAGCACTCATACACACATATAGAGCTTGTAAAAAAGCATTTATAGAAAGAGAATGGGTCACAAAATCATCTCTTAACATAAATTCCACTCAATTAAAAAGCAAATTTAGTACTAGGAGGAAAAAAACATCAGGAATTTCTTGGCTGTTTTACCAGATTCATTGATTTTTTCAGTGTACTTTCAGATAATGTAAAAATCCAGCTTTTCTCTCCCTGCAAAATCATTTTATCTAATGGCCAAACCTATCTTCCTAAAATACCTCAAAGGGCCTTTATCCATTAAGTTTCTTTGGAAAATGTGAGCCACCCATTAGGAGTCAAGGTGCTCCTATTGGCAAACTTTCCCAGATGCTGCTTTTACTCAAAAGCAAAGAAATACATAGATACTGTAGGGACTGCTCCTGCAAAGCCTGGACATTCTAAGGAGCAACTCAAATGAACCTTTGATTGTAGGGATATTATTATTTTATTGTAGGGATAAATAATTCTTATTATAATAATAGTGCCTAGAAAGGCAGTGATGTTGTCAAGCACTCTATGCATGCTTTAATAATTTTACTAATAAAGGTGAAAGCATATCACTATCTTAGAAATTTTGGCAGAAATCCATCCAAACTAAGAGTTTTGACTTAGAGAAAGAAATGAATGGCACCTTTCACTTTCTCCAGAGTAACATCTTCTTTCTGTCTGATTCCAATGACAAATAAGGCAAGGATGATCACTATAAAACACATAATATCTATTTCTTTGGGGTTTCTTGCCATTCAAAAGTTAGAAGAGTTATAATTACAGTTCTGATAAACAGAAGACCTCACCAGTGCAGAAGTGGGTATGTGCCTTTGGCAGAGCTGATACACTGAAGTGGGTGAAAAGCAGCCCCCTCACTGAATTTTCCATCAATGCACTGAAAGATGATCTCTTGTCCACAGATCCACTACTCACAACAGGCACTCAGCTCAAAATCTCTCCTTGGCTCTGAGCTTTAATATAAGAGCCAGATAATTCCTACAGATCCATTTCAACTGCTCCTACTGAAATGTCTGGAGGCTATTTGACTCAAATGAAGGTGTTGGGCTATGAGACAGGCTGTAACATGAACACTTTTATACTACAGGCCTTAAACATAGAGGATTCTTTGGAGACTCCATGATTCCCTAGATTATAATTTAAAAAAATATCAACCTTCATTTCTTTTTTCTAATTACTTGCTTAGTTTTTAACAAGAATGAATAAACATATTCAGTGTGTACTCAAAAACAAGCTGCTAGAATTCAGAATCCAGACCTATACTGACAACTAAACGGAATAATTTAATTAATAAGCTACAAAAAGGAATTTCCCAGATTTATGCCATACAGAAATGGATTCACAGGTAATCTTGAATGTTCATAATATAAACCACTTTCAGAGCAAAAACAGGGGGAAAAAAAACAACAAACAAAGCAAACAAACCACCCACAGAACAGAAGTCTGAATTTTATCACAGATAAGTAAGTGGCAGTGATGTACAAATGTATTTGCAAACTGATGGAAACTCTCCAAGAATTAGTTTGTAGCTAATTTACAAAAAGGGAACATTAACAAAAGTGTCAGTGTAGTTAATACCTGACTTTTGCAGGAAAATTTCCTTCTTCACATTTTGTGTTGATTTTATACCTGTGGGGTTTCCTCCTGCTTTCTGCAGCTCATAGCACTGTATGCTCCTTATTGCCTCCCGAGTAACTGAATCATCTTTTACATCCCTGTCTTCTTTGTGTAAACAACTTATGAAATTTTCTGGAAGCAGCTATATTAATCTTCTGAGACTGCAACTTCAGGCAGCTCTAGCTGTTCCCACAGGAGCCAAATTTTGGGGAATATTAAAACTAGCAAAGCTCCTTGAAGCTGACCTGACAGACACCAAGTGACAAAGCCAGCAGCTGGCTGCGAGCTGTGCCCGTGATTTCTGTCTGCAGTGGCCCTTGGAGGAAGCAGCTCCTCCACTCACAGCGTGTGGAGATGTGCAGCCAAATCCCCCTGGCCCTCTGCTAGGCACAGGGTATTCAGAATAAAAACCAGCACTAAAGTAGCTCTTGTGAAGCACCTTGAGTGGGAAAACAAAGCCCAGCACCTGCACTCCATCCTTTCTAACCTGCTCATCCTTTCTCCACCTACTCAGTCAGAATACATGAAAAAAATAAACAAAAACAAACCAAACCAGAAAACCCCAACCAACCAAAACCAAAACCCCAAGAGCAAAACAACCCAGAAGTGGCTCTGACAAAGTTGACCTGGACCCAAGTTGGTCTGATGGGCCAGCTGGTTGAAAATCTGCTCTTTCCTCACCTCTGCCCAGTGTCACTGCTCATCACAAGCCTTACAAATCACTCCATCAGCTCTCAGCAGCACAGGACCCAAGGCATTGTTCTGTGCACAGCCTGCTCACCCAGACTTGGTTGGGAGTTAATGGGGACAACTGCAGGGTTTTTTATTACTTTGTCATGAAAACTAAAGAGCTCAGCTTCTAAAATCCAATCAGTCATATTTGATGATGGAGAGCTATTTCCATTAGTGCTTTCTACAGAAGGCTTTGAGAGCAAAAACCATTGCTTTCCACATATTAATAAAGTGAAATAAAAGTATTAGTCTCATCAGTTCACCAAGACTACCTGTCTACAAGGGAATATTCTGCAAAATAACATGATGCTTTAATTACATGATGTTTCAGCATGATGCAGCAAGAGAAATTGAAGCAATACATCTTATAGGAAAAGAATTTGAAGTTTCTAATCCAGTATAACAACTGGATATCTACATTGTTAAAATTGTTCTTAATTAAAATATATCAAAATGTCTATCTACCACAGCTGGAATGTAGTAGATGTTCTTCTGACCTAGGGAAAAAGTTTTGGTAGCAATTATTCCATTATTTCCCCTAGAAAAAAAGTATGCATACATTGTTTGATTTATACTTCATACTGCAAACAGGATTTTGCAACAGAATTGAAGTCTGACATTTCGACTTAGCAATTTTATTACCTATGTAATTTTATTCTGTGCATTTAGGAGGAGTGTATACTTCTTACTACAAGCAAAAAGCTGGATTTGTTTTTTAAGAATGAAAAAAAAATGAATAAAAATAGCTCACATCTGAAAACATCCGAGAGGATAATGAAAAGTTTTGCAAAGTACAACTGCAACAACAGTAATTGTATATGTCAGCTTCTGAAACAAGAAGCTACTAAAAATATACAAAGTAATTCTTCTGGGTGTCCCTACCTTAGTGGGAACCAAAAATTGCAGTTTATCCAAAAGCTGTCTCACTACCACTCATTATCTACCCCCTAAAACGTACCACCCCCTCTCTGAATACATCTGCATCAGTAGCCGGCACACTGCAAGGCACTGCAGTGAGAATGTTTTATTTTCTGGTTTTTATGCACTCCCTGTGGTGATTAGTTGCATATTTAGGTAACCCTGCAAGTGAGCAATGCAAGAAACCCTTGGTGCTTTTGTCAATAATTTATTTTAAAGCTGCAACTTCAAATATTTAAGCATACCAAGCAAAAAAAAAAGGCCATAAGCTGTTTAAAAAAAAAAGAGACCCGCTCCAATTCTCCCAGCCACTCAGTAATTACTGTGTTAATGTGTAGGTTACAAAGAAAAGAAAAACATATTATTCAGATTACAAGTCGAGCTATTGTTGCAGGATGGAGGAGAAGAATTAAATCAATGCCACCTGATGAGGAAGGGCCCACAAACAATCCTTGGCAGCTCCCCCAGTGAACACAGGCAGGATGCACATCTCCCCAAGCCCTCCACTTGTGCTCCAAACTGAAGGTGCAATTAGGTGTGCTCTGACTGCTGATTTGCAGACTTCACTGGGTAATTAGGCAGGTGAGTAGAAGAAATCATCAGGACAACTAATTGTGGCTTAAATGTACAGTTTCTGAAATCCTTGTCAGATAGGAGTGGAGAGGCAGAAGGAAAAGTGGAAATTCACTCAGCTCAAACAGCACAAGTAACCATGAACAGCTCTACCTCCCCTGTGATCCCTTCTTTTGTTCTTATGAAAAAAATTAAGTTGTAATAAGGCCACTCTCATCTCAGAGGAGACTATCTTCATGACCCACATCTATCCTGACACCTGTACCTGCCCAGCCAGTCAATGACAGCTGAGCAAAGGCAGATCCAGGCACTGCCAGATGGCACCGACACATAAACGAGTATTTAAAGAAACAATGATCACGTTTTCAATTATAGATCTGATTTTCAATCATACACCTTTTATGGGTCACTGTCTTCTGAGATTACAACAGTAATTTTCACACCTGAAAATTAGACTGATAATCAGAGGATGGGTAAAACTTCATTAAGTCCTTTATCAGGTATAAGTGGCTCTGAACCTGACTGCTGTTTAATGTACCAGGTGACAGAGATGACACAAGGTCAAAGGAGAATAAAATGCATGGAGTGTGGGAAATTTCCATCACAGAAGCACCATGATCATCTAAAAATGGAGAGAGGCAAAATGTGACTATGTAGTGCAGTTCAACTTCTTTTTTATTCTTATTTAAAAGTTTTTAATCTTAATTGTCAGATTTCTGTCCATGTCTCTAGCCAAACTGGTATCATGGTTTTCTTTTCCACCAAAAGATGGAAAATTCAGGGAAGAAAAAACCTTAGAAGACAAAACACAATCAGAAGTTCAAAATTTTGTAAGACCAGCAAATGTAGGTGCCTAAAGCTTTAGAAAATCATTGCATTTTAGAAAGTTTTCAGTAGACTGAGGACAGCAATCACCTTGCAGTGTACTTCAGAGCAGTGTAAGTTTTTTGCTTTAACAGTGAATGCTTGTCAATCTCAGCAGAATAAAACCAGTACAATAAAATTAATTTGACACTATTTTAAGTGGGTTTTTTTACTCATTTCCTAAGTCCTCAGAAGGTTTTTCATTTTGTCATTTTGCCACAGGTGTAATCATCCAGAAGAACCACTACAGAACATCACAACCCTGGTCCAGTCAATTCTTCACAAATAAGCCATTAAAAATGACCACCTGAGTTGCAATTACTACCAGTAGTTTTTAATAATTCTTAGATTCATACATCTGTATTGCTACTTTACAATACAATAATCAAGTTCAGTCTTCAGGAATATCTACTCAAGCCTTTTGAAAATTGCCACTACTGTCTTAAGATTTCTGTTTAAATTACTGAAATCCTCACTACCACTTAATTTCTTCAGAAATTAATTTCTTTATTCTGTTTGGTAAAATTGGAATAATTTGCAGAGAACATTTGCTGTAGCAGGTGACTGAAATTTCATTCTCCTTCCCATTTTAGCCCATTATTCTGCACTTACTCCTGGTTTTGTTACCCCTATCACTGATAGAAGAGTTTAAATTATCTCCTTTTCTTCGAAAGCTCTACACTGCCTCTCATTTTCACCTGCCCATATTTTACATATAGCCATATAACTCTCTCTTCCCTTCCACAATTCTCATTTTCTATGCATTTGAGTTTTACTGTCTAGAGGTATAAGTGGTTCTGTTAACTCTAATGACCATTAAGAACAGAAAAGGTAAAGCCAAATCACTCTGCTTTATCAAATGCCTGTGGCCATAAGAACAGCTCCTAACATTTTTAAACATATATAAGCATGCAGACCTTTCTTTGAGAAGGACTATATTCTTTTAAAAAATTATCCTATTTACGAGCAATACTGTGTTGTGAAGCTAATTATAAATAAAAATAATAATAAAAAAATCCTTAATAGTAAGATAGACATCATTTTAATGATCTTTAATGATCTTCAAAGTTATAATGTCTGTGGACCTGGTAAGATTGTTTTAGCTGCTCCAGCAGAGCGGCCAGGCTGAGCCCTGGGGTTTGTTCACTGGGGATGTGCCCCCAGTGCTCCCCGTGGGAACCACCTCAGCTCTCACTTCCAGCACCTCCTGCACCTCTGCAGTGCCTCCAGCACACAATGCAAAGACAATCTTCATTCTCTACAAACACCTGATAATCTCCAGGATTTAATGCTCCAGCATTTATTAGCTCACATCAAAAAGGATTTGGCAAATCAAGCAGCGCTGCCAATCAAATTAAATCCCCGCAGTTCTCTGCTGTTGTAGACCACTCTTTTCTATCAACCTGTTCTTTTGAGCTAATATTGTATTTTTTGAATGAAGGAAGCACATTATGGGTCTTTGCATCATTTACAAGGAAATACTGTGTTATACTAGAACTTTATTCACCCACAACAAACATCAGCATAACTAAAATAGAAAGCACAACTAACCTAGAAAGATGATTCTTCTTCACCTTCCCACAGCAATAACCAAAACTTCAAAACTGTAAGAACAAGGAGCTTTGAAAAAATGTGAAATGTGGATTGACCTTGAGCAGATGTCTCAGGTTCTAATCATAGGTAAAAATTACACCTGAAGACAAGTCATTAATTTGAAATGAATTTTGAATATCAGTTTTGAGTGTGAACTCTGCTCTAACCTAGTAAGATTAGAATTTTTTAAAAAAATCTCCCCTAAAAAATAACAGCTTGACAGAAACTTCAGAAGTGCACCATTCTGTAATCATAAAAGAGGATAAAAATAATTCATGTTTATAGGCAATCAGCTCCTTTTTTTTAACATGAATTACTGATTTTGAGTGTGTACTCTGTATTTTTACTGTAGGCACATTGCAAGGGTTCACCCATTTTGAATTAATCATGTGGAACCACGAATGGATCTCTGCTCTTAAGTCCTCAGCAGTTTCTCAGGGTGATGCTTTTAATAGCACCTAAATTAAGTCTCCTTATTTCAATGGAGATGGCTTATTTTAAATCAGCACCAACAGTCCCACTCAAGTCCTAATCAAGTCAAAGTACTATGAAAAGCGCTGCATTTTAATTTCCCTGCACTTTAGGATTTGCACACAGAGCCATGCAAACCTACCTTACACTACCTGAACACTGTCCTTTCAAAAGCAAAAATTAAAGCCTAAAAGCAAATGTGAGCATCAGTTCAAGACTGGTTTTGAGCTAACACACAGATTTCTGGGTTGATTATCCCACTGTATAATCAGAGCAGATTTGTCTACCTGCCTAGAATCATTCCTTATTTGCAAAGCTTAGAAGACTTAAAGAGGATCAGCCATTCTGCACATCTGGGAATCAGTAATTAAGTCACAGCACAGAAAACTGAAGTGATGCAGGGATGGACAAAGAAATGGGATCCAACCTCTCACCTGGAAAGGTTCACAGGGCCCCCAAGCAGCCTGCAAGAGCTGTGTGCCCAAGTGGTGAATAAATGCTGATTTGCCCTGAAATGGGCTCATGTGAAGAACACATCCAGCCCAGAGATGAAAAGTGTCTTCTGACATTAGAAATATATAATATCTTCCACCAGAGGCAGTATATTCTGTAATTTAGTGGATTTGCTTTAATGGATGTATAAAACATGTTTTGCGTATCAAAGCAAAATACGCATTTTAAGTTCAAAAAAAGTCCAAACAATAAAGCCCTTAAAACTGTGTGTAAAAGCTTTGAAACATAAAGTGAGTTTTGCAAGGATGCCATTTTTCTGAGAGGCTTGATTCCAGAGTTTTAATGTATATAGTAGTTTCTCTTAGCAAACATTTTTCCAATGCAAAATCAATTCTACTGTCAGTGTCTTCCAAGTGATGCCTCTAACTCCTCACACATAAATTTCCATCTCCCATGAATACAGGTTTCAGGGATGATAATCTTATTTTAGCAGAGTGGCTGGAGACAAGCTGAGCCTACTCAGATGGGAATTCTCCAGAAAGGAAGAAGTCCCAGAGGTGCTTCCATCAGTGCATGTACTGTAGCAAGGCCATTTTGAGGGCAAAGCCTAATTATCATTTGGATACAGTTTTACCTTCAAAAGCAAACATGAAAGTAGTAGTATAATATGCCTCATTTCCCTTGTCTATTTTTCCTATTTTAATTTTCTGATTTTAATGAACAAAGGCACTCCAGAAGCAGATTCTATACACATAAAATTAGACTTCAGTCTTCAAATATGACCTTTTAATTAAAATATAACAGATCATTAAAAAAAGTATTTCAACAGTTGAAAACACTGGAAATAAACTTATTTTAAAACAATATAGAAGAGAGAAGTAGTGCCCAAAGTTACTTTCATTCTCAAAACTCCCACACAGTATATCATAGTTACACCAACTCATTTTAAGCTGAACTGAAGCACAACTGAAAGACAACAAAACCTTCAGTTCCCACCAGCACAAACCCACAGGAATGGGTTGGCTGCAATCTTGGAACAGCTGTGAAGGACTTTTGGAAGGAGGAGGATGGCAGAGTTGTGGTGTTTTCCCTGTTCCAGTCAAAGCATCATCCTAAACACAGGTCCCATGGAGGGTTCTCCCCTGAGTGCTCTCCCCTGGCTCAGAGCAGGGAAATTTTTACCTGAGGAGTCAAAGCTGCTTGCAGAGAAAGCTGGATAGAGCTCAGGGGCAAATTGCTAATGCTCTGTGTTTTGACTCAAAGCAAAAACTGTCACAAGTAACCCTTCACAACATCATTTTAGGTGCTTGGAAGGGGTGTTGGTTTATAGGCAGCAGGTGAGTTAAGAGAGGAGAGTTTCAGCGAACCACCCATAGAACAGAAAGAACAAGTGAAGGGGGAAAAAAAGGATATGTAACAGGTCTGGCTTGAGGGAAGCTTGACTCGACTAGGTTACTACAAAAATTTGTTTCTGAGGAAAGCCTTTGAAGAGGGGCTGGAGCCACAGGGGAGGAAAAGCCTGGAGGCTCATCCTCCTGGCTCCTGCACAAACAGAGCTGCGTAGCCTCGGATGAAACAGGAGCCAGTGCCTCTTCATCGATGCGGGATGCCTTGGAAACAACACTTTCCTCCTGCAAACTTCCCTGTTTCTGCACCTCCTGACAGAAAGCACTGCCTAGCAAGAACAAACAGAACAGCAGCACCCACAGACACAGGAGTGAGCTCTGCTCCCTTGTAGTCACTCCCAGCACACATCCAGCAGGTGAGGGGATGGGAAAGGACAACCCTGTGCTTTTACAGCAGAGGATGAGGGGCACACATGATGGATCTCCTAAGGAGTCTTGTAAAAAGCCTCCACACCAGCAGCTGGCTTTCCTTTGATGTTCACCCAGAGATGGGACAATTTCCATCATCTCTACACTGTCAGTGTCACCACTTCCAACCCCAAACCTGTGTGAGCACTCAGCAGTCTAGCAGGAATGATACTTCATCTCCCCTAGAAGCTTATAATGGAGGAAATTCTTTTTTTTTTTTCTTCTGTTATTGATGGCAGTAGTAGAAGAGATAATTCATAACTACAAATTTTCTTCTGCAGCTAAGCCAGTGCAGCTAAGCCAGTAAAATCATCTACCTCATGTCATGCTCGTTTGCACATCACTGAAGACAATGCAATAAAACTCAGACCTCAAACCTTTCTCCCACTAAGAAAGCTCTTTTTATAAATATTTCCTTAATTCCAATTTAACAAGATGTACCATTACTCATCCACTTCACATCTATCACGACACATCTATCTGAACAGATATTTTTATTCATTTTTTTCTCCACTAGTTCTTACCTAAAAGATACATTTTTCCTGGACTGTTGGTGACAGAGGTAAGATAATATGAGGAGAACAGTCATGTATTGCTTTCCAAACATTTTGAATTACCAAGTTTCAAGGAAACTTTCTGGGTGCTCTCCATGGCCATGGTTTCCAGGGCAAACAGGTGCCCTAGAGGGCTGCCTTTGCTAGAGTACACAGCATGGTTTGAAACAAAATATTTTTCAGTGGCTGCACAGTATCTCTTCAGCCTGCCAAATCCAGAGTTTTATTATTAGGCAGAAGGTAACAATTCACACAGCATTTCAATTTTCAGTATTTGTTTGATGCCTCACTGTTACACAGAGGAGTTCAGATCTCTGTATTTCAGATGCCAACATGGATCAGAGCCAGCCTTAAAAAATATGTAAATTAGAATTGCCAGAGAAGTAATGATTAATTAAATTCATAGGAAGTTGATTCAAAACATGTTTGAGGTAACATTAATTTTAAAACTACCTCAGTTGGTATTCCATACACATGCTTAAGATTTTAAATATTGCCAAACATTAAGAAGATAACTTTTGAGAAGGATTATGAACAGTATGAGTTTTCACAACAGTCTCCTTCATTTTCTGACTGCAGAAAAATTAGATATACTAGATTTATTTTTTTTTTCTTCCCTTATTTCAGCATCTGGAAATATCCTTGCAATTTTGTGAAAAAAAATTCTTTCTGCCTTGTAGCCTATTTCAGGGTTAAGTGCCACTTTTGACAGAAAATAAAGCCAAAAAGACAGAGTTGAAGATTAGGGTTGGTCCTGCTTCAGAAGGATGTATGGTACAGTGTGCATCTTCACAAGAATATTAACCAGGTTTGGGCTATTTTTTAATAGCTTCTCAAACAACACATTACCCCAGATTCTGATTTTGGCTACAGCTCTGGAGCACCAGTGCCAAAACCAGAGATGAAAGCCAGACTGAGCCCATTTTTTCCTCAGTGATGCTCTGTGTATCTCACCAGGTAAAGGCACAGGAGTCACCCAAATATAAACTTCCAAGAGAATGATAAGTAGCTCATAAACCACATCAAAGATTTGTGCATTGACAGGAGCACATTTTAAAGAAAAGGCAGGAGGGGCCCTACAGAAGGGATCATTACAAAAGGCTCTGGATGAGGGCTTTGCTGAGAGTGAGACACACCAACCACCTCAGGCAGAGAAGATGGGGATTGAATCTCAAGGTTGGGCTCTATATAAATCATCTTCTGAAGCTGTGCCCTTGATGATCCCTCAAAGCTGCTATTGCTTTGGTTGAGTAAGCCCTGAAACCTTCTAGGACTGAAGACTTATACTTCTCTAAGCTCTTTTCATACAGTACTTTAACAAAGAAAGTTTTTGAAGCAGACAATTCTTTATCGACTTCTTCACACATCCTGAAATGCTCCCTTAAATTTTATGTATCTCTCAACATAAATGAAGAACCCTTCTGGAATTCAGACAATAGCAAATGCCCCACAGTGTTTTTTTAAACCTGCTGAGAATTTATACACACTCATTTGAACAAATAACTGTAATTGTGTGGCAAACCTGTATCTGGATTATAGGTGTCCATCACAACAATGAACAAAGCATGGCTCACTACCAAAAACCTATTTTCAAAACGTTGGGGTTTGTTTTGATTTGTTTTTTAATAAAGGCTGGTTAAGCTTCAGTGCTGCATCTGATTCCTTCTGTATTTAAACTTTGCTTAGGACATGAATGCAGCCCCAAAGGCTCTTACTAAATTCTCATTCAATTATGCTCTCATGGATGTACCACAAAGCTGAACTGTTACTTGTGACATTTACACTCAGAAAGTTTTAATAATTGTAAGTGATAATCTGTTATGCAGCATCCTACAAAGCTGCCCTGGTAATCACCTCTAATGGTTTCTACAGCTGCTGTTTGGACCAAAAAGAACTCTCCTTTGCAAAATGAACTGTTCGCAGATAACACACAGAAAACTCTCTGACAGCAATGTCTATCTGCACTCCTGATTCATTTTCTTATTCCAATCCCTCCCTGCTCTTTCCCTATCCTTTAATAACTTTCCACATTTTCACATATTTTAATACACTTGTGTGGCAAATTGTTGCTGTTGTTGTCCACCAAATATCCCTAACCTCTCTTAAAGAACTGTCCAATCAAGTTAGTTTTCCTATGAATATGCCATATTCATCAGAATTCTTACACATATTCTGGTTTCCAGTTCAGGTTTTACATCTCCTACCTATTTTCAGAGATTTCTACTACCCACACTATCAATGTTTATAAATAATAACGAGCACCTCCAGATCTTTATGAATTACAGGTCATCTGCTGTGGATTCCTTCCAAAGAGCAAAACAAGAATCTAAGAAAAATGTAAATAAAGATTGCTCTGTGCTTTAAAAACCAGGCAAATGAGCACAACCAACCAGTGCCTGTTTCAGTCCAGCCCCCAGCACACAGAAAGACAAACCCCCTCCCTACTCCTCTGCAGAAATGCAACACTTCATAGGCAAAGGTGAATGACAAGGACATCTCTCAAACTCTTTTCTTCAGCTCTTTATTTGTCCATATTTTCTGTAATGAATTCCATAATTACATTCTGTAATGAATGTTTACCTTTTCCCTTCTCCACTGTTCTAGTATTGCATTACTTACTGAAAAAAATGTGATTTATATGGCATTCTCAGCCTTCAGACTAACAGAGAATACATGATTTTCCAGCCCCAGAAGAAGAGCCTTTCCCCATTTTTCAGTGTCTGCATTATTCCTGCATGCTTATTATGGAGAATTCAGGTTTGAATACTCAGCCAAAATTGTACCTGTCAGTTTTATGAAGAATTGCAGCTTTCTAATAAGAAACACCAGACCAGAGAGGGGAAACAAACAAAAAAAAGGAAAAAAGAAAAAATTCCAAACCACAAAAATCCCCAAACCAGTATAATCCTGGTTTGTTGGTTTTTTTAATGGATTAAAACAAAACACAGTAAAAATTAAAAGAGTAGCACCAACTGTGAAGTTAATAAAACTCCTCTTATCGTCATGAACAATGAACTGGAAAAAACAGATACAGCTTTTCTCTTTTCCATTTATGTAATACACTAAATCATTCTAAGTGTTCAAAATGCACATTATATAATTGACCATACCAATCTCCCTAGTCCATAAAAAATTCTGCAGAGAAAGGCTTTGCCCACACAGCTGTGCTGGCTGCATCCCTGCTGCACTCACTGCTCACAGGTCTGGGCATCTTTGGTACCTTAAAACACATTTATTTATTTATTTGGGGTTTTTTTGGTTGAAGATGCCCAAAATAAAGGAAGGCTGTGTTGTTTTGTTAAAAGCCTGTTTAACAGCAGCTCCAAGGAGAGATACACAAGTGCTGAAAATCCATCTCCATGGTGTTTCTGGAGTGTTGGAGAAACACGTGCAGGCTGGGCAGGGATGGTATCTCAAGCCTTATACATTTCATTGTTATTTGTCTTAATTTATGTATTAAAAAGCATTTACATGCACTTTAAATGCCAGTACTTATCTTATTTAGATATATACTGTCAGTCTGGTATTTATGATAGTTAAATATCCTGAAAATAAACAATATGTAACTGTGGATGTTTAGAACACTGCTCCTAAAAATCATGCTGAAGTGGCTATGTACAAGCAGCAGCTAAATTTGAAAATAATGATAGTTTTTTTTAATAGGACTGGAACATGAAATATAATTTATATGTCAAAGATGCCACTATTGTTTCCTGAGGTAAATGACAACAAATATCATCAAAACAGCTTAGTTTTATGAAAGTACTGTTTTCAGGACAGCAAAACAAATGATTTTGCAAGCCCAGTGCAACGACAGTAGAGGAACTTTATGCTGTTTGCAACGTGTTCTAGAACCAGGAAAACACAGCAACAAGCAGCTTTGTTAAGGATTAAACACTGATACAGAGATACTGAATAAATGAGTGTTCAGGATGAGTTCATTATGCTACTGCAGCAAAGTAGCCAGCCCTGTCTTTGAGATGGATGTGTTTGCTCTCAGTTGAATGCTGCAGAGTAAATATCAGAGTTCAACCTATTCCAGAAGAATCTGAAGTCAGGAAAGGTGATCTGCATAACAGCAGCAATTTCCAAAAGTATTTACTATTAATTAATTACATGATTGAGAAAACCTGCTAGCAAACTCAATGAGCTTTCAATTACTCAAAAAACCTATTAGTAGTCTGCCTTTATTTAACCTTAAAAACTGCAAAAAATCTACCCAAATTTGCCAATGATATCATATGAAGCCACTTCATAATTCTTCTCTTACACACTTTTAATTATTTATTTTGCACAGTGCACCCACTGCATTATTTCTCAGTTGAACTAGAGATGTTCTTGGCAAAAAGAATATTAAAAAAAATAGCTTCCAAAGGAAAACTCTTCCAAACTCAAAACAAGCTGCAGGTACCTCAGTCAGCATCACACCTGCCTCTACACATCCTGCTGGAACTTGGTGCAACATGGGGCAGAAAAGGCACAATGTACATTAACAATGACTTTTAAAAGTCTGAAAACTCATTGAAATTATTATAACTATAATTATTATTAATATTAATAATAATAATTATTTTGTTTAAACTACAGAATATTAAATAAATATTATTTATCTGAACTCTTACAGCACAAATTAATTTTTAAAAATATTCTGAGGCTTTCCATTAAATAAGACACACATCAAAATCACTGCCAGGACATGTACAAAAGAAACCTGGCAGTCTACAAGTCTGCATCTGCCAGGACACTTCTGCCCTCCTGTACCACAACACACACTGTAGGGATTATGTCTGCAGTACTAAAGCCAGGTTACAACAAGAAAAGAAAGACTTGGGTATCTGCTTTCCAACATAACATCACATTAGGCCACACTGTACTTTGCACAATTCCTGGATTGGAGGAGAAGTCTAAGCCTGATTTTACAAAATGAAAGCATCTAGAGTAGGAGATGCTTTAGGTAACTGTTCAGAGTTCTTATTGTTTCTAGGAAGCAGAAGTAATTGTTTTTTCTCTCAGCGTTTCACTACTGGTTTGTCTATCAACCCTTGATTCTGCAAAACACCCTTTTAAGTTATCTGCTAAAAGCTGAAGAAAGACAAGAAAATGATGACTCTGCAGTAGGTTCATTAAGTTCTTTCCTAAAGATAAAGACAGTAACATTACACATGTGTAGATGTTCCAGCTTCTTTCAAGAAGGAGGAAAAGTAGCAATAGTACACTGCATTATTTCTGCAAGCAGTTTCCAGCTAGTGAGATCCAAATGAGATACACCCTTACAAACAGCCTTACAAACAGCCTTGCAGCACACACTGCACAAAGCTGGGATGAAATCCATCACTGAACCAACCTGCCTCAGTCACTGTGGACCTGCTGCTGCTCCTATCTCAGCACAAAACGTGGGACCATGTAGGACAGGCATAACACTGCTTAAACTGACACAGTGCTCAGAATATTCACCCAGGTTGCCGAGATAAAAATAAGCTCTGCTGGCAGCAGTTGAACAGCAAACGTCTTCCCCCACTGGCTGATGAAAACGTCAAGGAGAGTGAGCTCTGGTAGGATAAATGAGGTCACTGTTTGCAATTCCCTGCCAGCCTGCTGCTTGAAGAAAACATTCGTCAGTAAACCTAAAGCAAAACACACTGTACCACAAAGCTGTCCCGAAGTCATCACTCATCCCATCCCAAAATAAACAAGCAAAAAAAATTCCTTTTAATTCTGAAAGACAGACTGTACACCTCTCACTGTTACAAGCACGGTATTTGTTTAAACACTGAATAAACCGTAAAATTTAAAAGAAATTTCATGGTAATCACAATCTACTTAAATAAAAGCAAACAAAAAAGGCCAAAAATAAATGCAAAGCAATGACTGTAGCACTGCTTCTGAACCACTTCTCCAAAATCATTCTATAAGCCCCTGGATGTCCAATATTTATAGGGGGCCCTGAATTCATATGCAGAACATTCATTGCATTAATCAGCCTTAATAAATAGATCCACCCCAGGGCTTTGGGCAATCCTTTGATGCTCAATCTGCCTGCTTTGAGGAACTGCTCCAGGAAATTATTTTAGGAATAGAATACATAGAGAGAAGGCAGAGGTTTGGAGGTGTTGCTCATGTTCAGCCCATGGTTCTTGGGAACACCCAGAGACCACAGACACTGGAATCAACTCATGCTTTAAATCCCTCTGTGTTACAACAAAAAGAACAGCTGCACAGGATAGTTCATTCCAGGACATCTGACTATCAACAAAAACAATCTTTAACTTTATCCATTTTTAATTAGGCTTTGTCAATAAGCAAGCCTGGCTGAGCTTTACACAGGTCCCCACTCCTGCCGTATGTAATGCTGGCACTGTTTATCCTCAGCAGTCCTAATCCCGCTTTGAAAACCCAAGTGCCAGCATTGGGAATTACACACACTAAAAAATGAACACCAGAATGATCACACAGGCCATTTGTTCCCTTTAAATACCGTTTATCCATAAATAGATAAAAGTATTGCCGAGATAGCTGAGGAAGCTCTGACAAGTCTTTGGGGAAAGAGTCTGCTGCTGCTGGCACGGTGCAGGAGCACACCTCTGTCAGGAGCATTAAACACAGGAGGCACAAGGAGAACCTCTGGCCCCTCCATAGGCCAGGAGTCAGAGCAGGATGGAAGTTTAGGAACAGATCCACCTATGGCTTTGAAGCAAACACCTCCAAAGAGACACGGGGGGAGAGAGCTCTGCTCCTCACTTCCCAGCTCAGGACCAAAAGGCACTCCCTGTTTCTGGAGAAAATGAACAATTTTCTCACCCAGAATATCCACCATGGGGCTCTTTTCTGGGGGTCACAGCTCTGCACCCTGCTGTGGACACAGATGGGATTCCAGAGGTGGAGGAAGTTCTGGTAAGATGCAGGATCGACTGCAGAAATGAACTCCACGACTTAGGTCACGCACCTCTGCAAGACACTGCTCTCTACTCTCAATACACAGCCTTGCCAGTAAACTAAGCCACATAATTAATTCCTTAAATATACAGCAATGGTCCTGTTTCTTCTGTGATCTTGGGGTGAAAGCACAGCACATGAATACAGATTGCTGTGTTATGGCACCAGGACTTCCCAGACAATCAGCACCCTGTGGGTGCAGCTACACCCTGCCCAGCACTTCTGAAAGCAGGAGACATCTCAGGAGGGTTTCCTTCTCTTAATAACTGAACAGCTTAATACAGGAGGCACTGATAAAACAAATATATGAGGCACAATTCAATTATATCCAACTGCTGATTTTACAGTTTCTTAAAATGCCATTTCCTAGATGGGTACTCATGCTTCCTGAGGGGGGCTGTGCTTTGCCAGAGGAGGGGCTGCATTTCTGGGGGGTCTGTCCTTGCACTCCTCTTGAGACACCCAGCTCCATCCTCAACCTGCAAATGGAGCCACAGCTCAGCCCAGAGCTGACCCTGAGGCCCAGGGTCTCAGACACTCACCCCACAGCCTGCTCACAGACTCTGCATGGCTGAAGCACAAACCCAGCAGATTTCCCGAGCATCAGGATTTGCTGAAAACACCTGCACCCAGGAGAGATGGGAAAAGCCACTCCCAGTCTATCCCCAGCAGTGCACAAAGGCATTTCCAAAGACTATGCCCTGCTACCCTCCTTCTCCTTGATAGGGAATTACAGACTCACAGAAATGGGCACATACAGAATCCCTGTCTGCCTTTAGGTGTTCATGTAACTTTTGAAAATGCTGCAGCTGCCAGGAGCCCCTGGGGCTCCTGACCATGGACAAGGTGCCACAGCTGCCAGGAGCACATCCTGACACGGGTCTGATGTGCAGAACGTGGAGGACACACGATCTGCACCACACCCAGATCACATCCAGCAGTCCAGAGCTTCCCACCTGATTAACAGGACACCTCAACTCCCTGAAACACACGGCAAGAGACAATCACACCTGCACCTGCCCCGGCACAGCAGCGCTCTGGCAGCAACAAGTGCACAGCAAAAACAAGAGGAAGATGACAAGGGCCATGGATGTAAAAATGATCCTAAAATGTCCTGATTTTCAGTGGGACACTGCCTGTGTCTCAGGGCTCTTGCCTTGATGAAGAAGGCTGCATACAGCCTGAAGGAACTCTAGCATGGCACCTGTAATTTCTGAGAGCAGTTTATGAGTGAAGGATCTGCTGCTGTCCACTTTCAAAAAGAAAAAAAAAAAAAGATACTGGGGAAACCAAAACTGGTGCATGGAGAAAATGGATTCCAGAGGCACACAAAATATAGCTGAAACACGAGACACTTGAGAACTTATTATCTCCAAAATATAATAGCTGGAGCCTTTCATCTTCTCCAGCACACCAATCCAGCAGACACGCAGATGGGAAACAGCACATAGCTAGGACCTCAGAAAGGGTGGCTGGTGAAACAATATCCACTTGAACACAGCTTTGGTCTGAAGCTCCACCACGTGCTGTATCAGCTGAAAGCATCCTGCAGGCTCCACTGCTGGGAAAGGTTTTAGAAACACACCTTTCACGAAAGTCTTCCATCAGAATCTCTTTTATCTCTCACAAGGATAAAAGCACTATTGCACTGAAATTACTTTTGGTTTTACCAGCAGACATCTAGAGTTGTCTGTGAGACATTCTTCAAAAAAGTCCCGGCAACATTACCATGCAGAAAGACTTTACATGATCATTATTGTTCCTCATTAGAGAATCTTTTACAATGAAATGGTTGTTAATAACATAAATAAAAGTAATCATGCATTGATATGACATAAATCTTCTTTTTGTTCTTTTGTGGAAAAAACCTAGAGATATCATCTTGAGGATGCACTTCAACCACAAATGAACAAAAATTTCAAAAAATATTTCTGGGAGGCAGAAATATCTCCTTAAGCCCTTAGTGGTGCCAACAGTATCTGAGCTATGTTCTCTGCCAGGTTCTATCCCATGGAGTCCCTGCTTGGTCCACAGCCCTGCATGTAGCAGAAACTGTCACCTTTACATCGTGCATACTTCTTCAGACAAACCTTGATCGTGGGCAGGATGTGGGGGGACAAGGATGTGGGGCAGCCCCTGGAGCAGCTGGCAGCAGTGCCCTGACAAGTGGAAGTGCCCAGGGAAGCAAGGCACACGCTGTTTTCCAGCACAACAAAACGCAGGGAGACAGCCTGGAAGGCAAGGGGAAGTCAGGAGGACTCTGCAATACAGCCTGCTCTCTTTGCTGTTCTTTCTCATTGAAAATGCTATTTGATCACAGGTCAAAAATAATTCACCTCTGTCACCTCCTTCCTTTCAGGGCTGCAGATGTTCCTGGGTTGCAGAGCCAAAGCAGAGGCAGCTCAGCACAGCGAAGCCTGCGAGGGCTGAACAGCTCCAGCCAACACAGAGCTCACCCTGACGCCAACAAGGGAGGCCATTCACACGGTGTAAGAGCTCGGGGCACTGGGGTCAGCTCTCTTCTCTGATAAACAGGATTTTAATCCTCTCTCTTTCCTTGCTGGAGTTAGTTTTGCCATGGTCTGTACAGAACGCTTTTCCTGACTTCAGCCATCCAAGGGTAAAACTGGCTTTGAAGACCAACAGAAGGCACACAAACGGAATGGAGAAAAGATTTTTACTGCAACTTGATGAGAACACTTGGAAAAAAAACCACCTGTCCTGTAGCTGATGCTTTCAGGAGAAAGGTAACACTTTTGTCTTTCACTTCTGAAGCCCAATAATTGCTACAATGGTGATTTCCACCCTCTTCATGTGACAGCAAAAACATAAAACAAGCCTGTTAACAGCTTGGGCAATGCTACATAAGGGAAATATTATTCCTTTAAATTGCAGGGGGAAAAACATCTCAGAAGTGAAAAATGTAATATTTGTACTGCAGTGTTTAAGTGTAGATCTCAAAGCATGCTCAGGTCCTCAGTTCAAGCCTCACACATATCAGTATGAACAGGGCCAGGAAACAGCTCAAAGCAAAGTGCAATTTTTACTGAACTCTAACTAAGACTCTCATTACATAGAAAAATCAGAAAAATGAGGGTTTATGCTGATCCACACTATACTGCTCTGAACAGCCTTCTGGTTGTTTTGTAAAAATACACAGTACAAAGGTCTTTAGCTTTCTCTAATGTTCCCAATTACAAAACATTCATCTTTGTCAATCACCTTTGTCTGAGGTTTATATTTTGTGCCACCAGAACACTGTGACACAATGCCACTTTCTCTCCTGGGAGCCAGCAGCCTGAGACAACTCTGAAATCATGACATAACTCTAATAAACCCCCAGAATTATCTTTGGGTACAAATGAGCCCTGAAGCAGATCCTGTGGTTGTGATTCAGCAGCCTCACACCATCCCAGCAGTGGTTCAAAGGCACTGCAGACCAAGCCCCCTTCCTTCACTGCCTGGGATGCTCTTGCCTTTCAAAAGGAAATGCAGGCAAACATCTGAAGAAAATCCAGCTCAGACATGGCTATGTTTTATGCAGAGGAAATGTTCATAAAAATTGACTGAGAATGTATTTTTAATAGCAATGAAGGAAAAAAAAAATATTTTTGGATTGGAGATTTAACCCGCCTGTACTGGGATGTGAAATCATTTCACCAGGCTAAGATCATTTCACCATCATTGCAGGCATCTAATTTAAGAGCAAAGTCACCCAGGCTTCCCTCTATAATTAACCACAGAAGACTGATGACCTGAATTGTTCTGCTGAAATACCTAAAATTTATCTAATCCTCCCCACTGATTTAAGAACTTCATCTAAGGCTTAAAGTCAGGTTAGAGAACTTTCAAATTAAAAAGAAATTAAGAAGAAGAAAGCACGGAAAGCAACCCAGAAACCTAGAACAGATTAAATTTGCTTTAAAAATACAACAGCCAGATAGCTACTCAAGGTCCACAAAATATTTAATGCCCATGCATTAAAATGTTACAAAATTGAATTGTGTTTACAGTTTAATGAGGCAGACAGACAGAGCATGTGCTGTTTTCTCTGCACAAAAGCCCAATCAAAGTAAAACAGCATTTCTTCTGATGTCCACATGTTGGTAAACTCAAGGGATTAATAATGATGCAGTCAGAGTCGTAGTGCTTTGCTTCAAAGAAATTTGCAAATGAAGATTAATTCTAACAACTTGATGCATATCTGATAAATAGCACTAGAAATACAGAAAATACATGTTTCAAAGTTGTATTTTCATGCAATTATTTGAAAAGGCTTTGTCACAGTGGCATGAAAATTGGTTACTGTCTACTGGTTTGTAATCATTTCTGCCTTAAAGTGGTTTTCAGACACCCAAGTACCTCAGGCTGGATGTCGTGAGCATTTAGCATTTCTGAATGTTGATCAGTCACACTCCAGAGCAAAGTGTTCGCTAGCTCAGTCTGTGATTTTCTTCCCAGGTTTGCCAATGTCCAGGAGAGCTGAAACCACACACACCATGGCATCTACAGCTCCAAAGAATCACAGAATCACTGGGTTGGAAGAGACATTCAAGATCACTGAGTCCAGCCCAGCCCTAACACTTCAATTAAACCATGGCACCAAGTGCCACATCCAATCCTGTTTTGAACACACCCAGGGATAATGACTCCATCACCTCCCCAAGCAGACCATTCCAGCACTTTAGCCTGCTTTTCTTAAAAACTTTTCCCTAATATCCAAGCTGTATTTCCCCTGGCACAGTTTGAGATGGTGTCCTCTCATTCTGTCGTTCTGTCTGCCTGGAGAACGAGACTGACCCCACTGCCTACCCCCACCCTTCAGGGAGCTGTAGGGAGTGATGAGGTCACCTCTGAGTCTCCCTTTCTCCAGGCTGAACAACCCCAGCTCCCTCAGTGGTTCCTCACAGGGTTTGTGTTCCCAGCCCCTCACCAGCCTCGTTGCCTCCTCTGGATGTGCTCAAGCGTCTCAATGTCCTTCCCAAACTGAGGGACCAGAACTGGACACAGAACTCAGGTGTGCCCTCACCAGTGCTGAGTACAGGGGAAGAACCTCCCAGCTCCTGCTGGCCATACTATTCCTGATCCAGGCCAGGGGCCATTGGCATTTCTGGCCCCCAGGGCACAGGGCTAGCTCATGTCCAGCTGCTGTCACCAGTGCACTCAAGTCCATTTCTGCCTGGACACTGTCCAGCCACACCATCCCCAGCCTGTGGCACTGCAGGGGTTGTTGTGCAAAATGCAGGACTCAGCACTTGGATTTATTAAACTTCATCTTTTTGGACTCTGCTGGACATCTTTTTGGACTTTTTGGATATCTGGATGGACATCCAACCATTCCAGGTCTCTTTGCAGAGCCCTCCTACCCTCCAACAGATCAAACTCACTCCCGGTTTAGTGTCATCTGCAAATTTACAGATGAAGGACTCAATACCCTCATTCATGTCACCAGTAAAAATATTGAACAGGACTGGCCCCAGTACAGACCCTGTGGGACACCAGTGGTCACTGGCCCCCAGCTGGATGCAGCCACACTCACCATCACTCCCTGGCCATCCAGCCAGTTCCTAACCCAGCACAGAGTGCTCCTGTCCAAGCCAAGGGCTGCAGCTTTTCCAGGAGTGCTGTGGCCTTGCTGCATGCCAACTAGACAACATCCACAGCCTTTCCACCAGGCAGGTCACCTGGTCATAAAAGGAGACCAGGTTGGTCAAACATGACCCACCTCTCCTAAAGCCATGCTGGCTGGGCCATCCTGTATGTGGTGTGTGATGGCACTCAGTATAAACTGCTCCTTTACCCTGCCAAGAAAGGTGTGGAACTGGCACATTGGACAAGATCCCACTGTGCAGACTGTGGGAAAAGCATGGACACACCAACAGGAAAATGCCTGGTGAGGCAGAGCTGGGTGACCTATTTTGGACAAAAACTCCCACCATGGCAAACTTGGGGAAAAGAAGAAACTGCTTACACACACACCCCATCCCAAAGTGTGGGAATGGCTCTGGATACCCGGGACTTGAGCTGCATAAAAGTGGTGCCTCTAGAAGAGCACCGGGGTACCCCCACCACCAAGAAGACCAGAAGAAGAAAGGCCAGCTGGATACTGCAGCAACAATGTGTGGTGGTGAATATAATCTGTCTTTCTCTCCCCTCTCTCCTCCTATTTATACACACCCCCCCCTTTCCAAACTCTCACTCCTTGCTGTTGAATAAAATCTGTACTATTAACTTTAGCATATGGTCTCGTTTGCACCTTAATTTGGAGCTTAATATTGTTTCAGGAGTGGGATCCTAACATTATTCCAGAAGATCTTAACATTAATTGGTATCAGAGGTGGGATCATAACATTAAATTAAGTGTCAGAAGCAGGATCATAACACGGAGTGTTGGTACAATCCCAGTTTCACAGGATCTGACACAGTCTCTGTATGCACTGGGCTGTGCCATGGTGCACGTGGGTGGCCCATCCATACCAGACCTCTCTTCCCAGCTTTTGGATCATCAACACCATGTCTAAAATCTGTGATTATAATAGTATAAAACTACCACAAACTGTTGCAATATTTTCTTGATATTTATTTCATGGGTGTGTCACTGCCCAATCCCACATTCCACTGCAGGAGCCCTTCACTCTGACCAGCAGCACAGCAGCGAGAGGCAGATTACATCCAGACAGCTGGTGGCTTTATTATGTAACATTTCTGAAAAGGAAAATTGGATTGGGTGGTTTATCTTAATGTTCAGGGGTTGGGGATGACTGGATTAAAGTTTTTTAATTGCTGTTCTGTTATTCCTCCTGAGACTGGTTTATACAGCAGAGGACAAAGCTGCTAGAGATAGGGTTATTTGCTCTAAGCTGCATTGCTTGGGAGCAAAGGTTAATATGGCTCACATCCAGGTTCACCAGGTCAGGGTCTTGTAAGAACAGAGAAACTCCTGTAAGGCTGGTTTCTCCAAAGCCATGGTGTATCAGAACACAGCTACTCTCCCGGCAGCAGGGTACCAGTAGTTTCATTTATATCCAAGAAAATATCAATAAAATCTCCACCTGAATTTACACAACACATGCCCCAAGATGAAAACTTAAGTAACTCTCAACAGTAACAGCTACATGTTTATGAGCTCTTCTATTGTTCTGGGGAACATTTTCAAAGCACCAACCATTGTATCATTTCAAGCTGCATCACAAATGTTCACTACCTGAAATGCAAACCCTCCTGGGAAGCAGGTATCATTACATCCAACTACAGCTTGGTTTAGCATCACAAGTGATTTGATGCCTCCAAACTTCCAGATTTGACTGCAAGCACTAGGATAACTTCCCAGGATGTGAGTGCATTTTGAAATAAAAAGATGAATAATCCATGGGAAAAGCACAGACAATAGCTTTTATACATGTCCATAAATCATAAATCCAGGCACAAAAAGGCTTCTCTTGGCCAGTGGCAAAATAATAAAACCCAAAATAAACCTTTATGTTTCTCCCAGAATTAGACTCTTTCCAGGTTTCTGAAAGACACTTTGGGCATGGATCCAAAAAAGGAGGAGAAAAGTCAGTGTCAGAGATTTGAAATGGGATGAATGCGCTCACAATCCTTGTCAGATGTACCAACTGCTTCATCTTCCAATTACTGTTTCCAGAGGCTTTTTTCAGCCTCCCCCTTCACTGGTCCATGCTTAGGGTCTGGCCCCAAGGTTTTGCAAAGCAGGACCACAGCAGCTCAACACTTGGCCCAAACAACAGGAGCTTATTATCCTGGAGTTCAAGACAGCAGCAGTGGATTCAGAATGAACTCTCCAAGTCAGTACATACAAATAATTATAACACAGACTGCAGCAAATTGAAGATATCTCTATATGCTAAAAACATTCAATTAAATTAATTCATTATATGCATAGAATTATTAATACCAAAAGTCCTTGAGCAAGAGAGATCACCATGAAAATAATCCCAAAGTTCTGGTTGAATGTTTCCAGCCAAATCACACGGATATCCTCAGCTATCCTTTCCTAATACACAAACTTTCTGCCTCTTTTTCCAGTTTGATGGGATTGTTTGCAAATATTCTGTTTATGTAATGACTTTTTAAAAAAATCAATCTAATCACTTCAAGAGAATTAAATGCTCTTCCTCCCCCTTCTTGTCTATTTGGAAAGACTCTCTCCCCATTTCAGGGTCAGACAATGTAAACTTGTGGTAGGTTTGTCAAATCACACCAATTCATGGTTATTTTAGAAAAACTGAAACAGAAGAATGGAAAATGCAGATAGCATTATTAATTTCCATCCACTTGATAGTTATCCTGTCTGTTTAGACTTCAGAAAAATGCTGTTGTTTCCCTCTGTGTTCCAATTGCAATTCAGTCTTGGATGGCGATTGAAGCTCGGTCACAATATAAATAAAACTTTCACAAACGTTTAGAATTGAACTGCTGAAGTACAAAACCACAGAAACAAGTCTTTGGTGCCATGCAGCTGAAGAATTGAGCCCTCAAAAAACCAGTAGCTGCTTTGAAGAGAAATAATGAAAGGTCCCACAACCTGTGCACTAAAAAATATGGGATATTTCAGTGACTGACAGATTCAGAGCTGTGGGCCTGAATCTGTCTGAGACCTGGCTCAGATGTCCATAAAGGAACACGCTTTTCTTAGTGAAAACAACTCACCCTCACCCAGATTAACCTCTTGGCACCCTCCAAAGCCTGTTTTTACTTAGAAGTTTTATGCTTGAGGTGAATTTCTGGGGACTCTCAAATTTCGTGCTTCACCACCATCAGAGAAGGCTGCATGCTGAATGCATTGCCTTTGGGCAATATCTTAAAAGCCAACTAACTTCTGATTTTTCCCAAATGATGTTAAATCTTGATAACTGAGAGCTGTTTTCAAACACTTCAAGGTAAGGCACAGACACCTCCAAGTCTCAGAAGACTGTCCCATGATCAGAAAGTAGACTTATTTTTCGTAAGTATTACTAAAAACTAAATCCGTAAAGTGCATGAAGGGCTCGTATGATAATGGGTAAGGAATTTTTCTTATAGCAAAAAGAGCCACAGAGACAGGAATAACAATGAAATAGAGAAAACCAACCAAAACAAAACAAAACAAAAATAAAAACAACCCCCAAAACAGAAAGGGCATTGCAATGTCACTGGTTCATCCAGGTCAACTTTCAGGAGACTTAATACTGAAAATAGTTTCATAACATACAAATATTATCTCTGTAGGAACATTCCTTTTCTCTGATGGGACTAAAATTTTAAAAAAGCCTGATTAATATAAAAAACCAAAAACAGCTTTATGCAAGGTAGGGCAAAAACAAAGGGAGAATCTTTTTCTGTGTGGAAAAAGTCTGTTAATATCACCTGGATGTTTCCATCACTGCTGATTAAGAAACACCTATGATTATGCTTTCCCCAGGACCAGTGGAAACTGATGAAGGGTCCCTTATGATATTTCACAGAGCTCACTAGTTTTCATGGATTTGCTTCAAATGCCCAAGGATTTAAAGGATTTACACTCTTGAAATGTCTCTCTCTTCAGCAACCAGGGTTCTTCTTACCTACATTGCTTACTCTAAGATTTGCACAGATAATTTTGAGCAACTTTGGTTTCTTTATTTTTTACAGAAATTATTAGGAGAGGCTCCAGACCTCCCTGGATGCTGTGAAAGAGAGAAACTGGAGGGATCATAGGCAGAGGGAGGAGCTGTTACAATCCATGGTGTGGGCAGATGGGTACAGGAATGGAAACACAAGACATGCAGGACAATGTGCCTTTCTGTGTGCTCACATAAAATATCCAAAAGTTATGGACCAAAAAAAAATATTATGGACAAAATGTGCCTCCAGATCTTCACCATGAGCAAGGAACACTATCAGAAGAGTACAAAACCTCAGGGTTACTATGGAAGTAGCCCTTAAAAAAGCAGACTTAGAATATTTAATAAATACTTGCACAGATGAGCTGTCTCACACCGACACGTGGGGAATATTCTAGATTTGTGTCTTAGGTGTTTCTTTGTTTTCCTTTTCCTGATAGGAAAGAGGATAATGAGAGACAGCACTGGAACAGTGAGGTCTGATTTGCTGTTAGATTTCAAAGACCATTCTCTGATTCCTGAAAAGCAAGTATATATATCAATATATATCAATATATCCAAAGGATAAGGTACTCAATCCAGAGGAGATAAGACAGGTAAGGTTTTTCAAAGGCTGAAGGAGTTAATGCATTGAAACTCTCAGTGACTGGAAAAAAGAAGGGAAAAAAAAATAAAAATAAAAAGAACGTATGAATGAGTTACTGTAGTCCAGAACTCTGCAGAAATGTATGCACAGATAATTTATGTAACGTATGTGTTTCACACTCCTACTGTTCTGCAGCACTCTGTAAAACCTGCTGTTATTACATGCTATACTGGCATGTCTATTACTTTCCAACAAGAAAATCATTACTTTGGCCTGCCTCCTGGTCTTGCTGAGTTTTGTATAGCTCACCTGGCCATTCCAAAAACACAAGCTGAAAAATTGTCTATAAATCAGATACTTGACAGAAAAAAAAAAGTATTCTGCACTACTTAGCACAGCCAGGGCTGTACTGCATCAAATTCTACTGCCTGCTTTTTAACAATACCATCACTTAGAAAAAATGGCACTAATATAATGGTTCAATATTCAATGTAATGAAGTGGGCTCAACAGCATTCCACCAGTCACAAAAGAGACATTGCGGTCTGTCGTTTGTGAATAAACTTCCCTTTGTTGTGATTTAATCAACCTTCATTTTTAACCTGCATACATAAAACATTAAATGCTAGAAGCCTTAATTACTTTGAAAAACACCTGAATAATTTAATCTCAAAGCACAGCTTTTTCCATATCAAGAACCTCAAGAAACTCCTTAAGGGCAAAAGCCTCCCAGTAACCCGTCAGCTAAATCCAAGGGCCTTTGTAGAACCAGTTAACTCATTTTCAGTGACAAAACGTTGCTTCTACAAATACTGTTGAATATAGACTTTGTCTGCCTACCATGTGCAGTGTCTCAGGAGTAAATCTCAACATGCCAGCTGTAAAACAAAACTTGTTGGGAGGAAAACCCCTCCCTGAATTACAGAACAAGTGATCCACCAAACAAATGGAATTGCTCCACTAGAGCTGGGTGGACATTATTGCATGTGCACAGCCCAACATGGACCTGCTAAAGCCACCAAACAAGTGCTGGTGTGGTTTTGTGCCTGCTTTAACTGAACCACCACACTGCAAGGAAGACACACATCAAGTTGCTTTCACTGCAATAGTCTATGCAAAATAAAAAGGAAAAAAAAATAAGTCCTTTCCTCAAAAATTTTATAGCAAGTAAGATGCTGTATAACTGAAATTCTTGCTCTCTTAAGGAGGAATAAAGAAAGAAAAAACAAAAAAGAAAAAAAATTTGCATAGTACTTACAGCCAGATCAAGGTCCTGACATGAGAGTTAATGCCAGATCATGGATGAATGCTGACCACATCCAGCCAAAGTGTAACCTCTGAAGTCCTTTCCACAGTCACAGCTGCAACTTTCTGATCCCAAAGTAAATATATATTAAGTGTTGCCACATGCTGTGTGGAAATTGGTAGAATTCCATACTTCAGTCTGCAGCTCTTTGGGAAAAGTTCTCTTTAGCTCAGATATAAGATAACCTATTGTTCCTTTCCTATTATAACAAAGATTTACAGTAGCACATAAAAAGGAAAGGAGGAACTTTCTATCATTGTCAAGCAGCAGAAATGGGAAAAAAAAAAGATTATTGCAATAAAGGTTTGGTATTTTTATCTCATAGGAGTTCATTTGCATTGACTACCAACAACAATAAAACTACCAGTAATTCACCAGGGCATCCCCATCCACTCCATCTCCTGCAGACTGCAACCCATTACATTTTCCAGGGATACCACCTTTTTCCAAGGGCCAAAAATTTTTTCTTGGGCATCTTTCTGGAAACCATTTTTCATTTAAAGACACCCAAAGGCGCGGAGTTCAAAACTTACCTCAGCATTTCTATTCCAGGGGTTCAGCTGCCTGCCTTGAAAAATATGCTCCTTATTTCCCTTTCCTTTTTCCTTTTCATTTTATGTACCTATTGTTTCTCATTATGATTTGTGCAAGATCAGGCACTCGATTGAAACACAAAGCAGCACCTGGAAGGGATTTCTTGCACTGTGTCTGTTTTCTCCCTGAACTGGTCACAGCCAGAGATCTCCATCTCATCCATCCCATCCCTCCTATTTATGTGCCTTGTTTCCACCAAGCTTGTCCCAGCCCACATTTTAGATGGTGGATGTGCTGAAGTCCTGCTTTTAATGGAAATCCACTACAGTGAAATAGATAACGCCTTTCCCCTCATTAAGGGAAGTGGTTTCCATGTAAATGTGACTATGGCTCATTACTCCATACTCCACTTCAGCACACTAAGCACAACACAGGCAGAAAAAAAAAAACCCTGGTTTTATCAGGTCTTTTGCAATTTGCTGGAAATTTTGGTGTGCTGCTCCTCTCGTCCTTATTACCAGTGCAAGTTAAAGTTCCTAGAAATGATGGAAAGACTCACAGTGTATGAAAGCAACACTCAGTGCTGCGTCCTCAGCATCCACAGATCACAGAAAAATAGGTGTGTGGTTAAGAGTCCATCCTGCTCAGCTGAGTCACACAGGATTGTGCTGGCAGCAAGAACAGAGGAGGAATTTACAGCCCAAATCTGCTGGGGTTAGATAAACAGGTAATACTAATTCTACTCAAAATCATAGAATTATGCAGATGAAATGCTGCCTTTAGCACTATGAACCACTTCAGAGATAATCATTGAAAGCTCTGCTGGATCATACCCAACATTCCTAAGTATGCTCTCTATTTACCATTTTCCCAGAATAATGGATGGAGTATGGATAGTAGAAGAAAATCAGATTAAACTGATTTTCTAATACAGCCTTTTATTTTCGGGACTACACAAATTTTCTAAAGCGAGACTCCATTCACAGACGCAATCTGTATTGAAATAAATAGAAAATCTTCCAGCTGGAATTTCCAGGCTGCATAGATGGTCTTGAGGGTGAGTAATAACCAAGTGCCATAAGCCCTGAGCAGGAGCAGCACGTGTTATCTCTCCCAGACACCTGGGACTCTCCACTGGCACAGCAAACACAGACACAGGGACGTGAAACACTTTGGTAGCAGGAGATGTACCCTAAGTGACAGCCACTGTGACCACTCTATCTCCTATCACCTCAGGCTCCTGCCTGAAGGGCAGAAATCCAGACCCTTAGACTACCACCATTACCACCAACATTCCTGCAGCTCCCCTGGATTGTGAGGATACCCCTAAATCTGAGGGTTTTCCTCACAGAAGCACACAAATAACAGTGGGTCAGACTCGTGCTGCCCACAAACCACTCTTACAAACACCACCACACGTCAGCTCCCTCCCCATGGCACTGCTCAGTAACATTTCAAAAAGGCAGCCAGCTTTCCCTAAATGGCCACTGGAGGTCCATCACAGGCAACCCTGACATTTCAAATTCCCAAAACAACAACACACCTCAAACACTGACATTATTTCTGAAATTGCAGCCTTCAAGGACCCACCTAAATCACAGAAATTTTGCAATCAGGCAAGAACAGAACAAGGGCTTTTAACCTCCAATTTCATAATGTCCATTCTCTTTCAAGTTAGAGGAACTCTCAGATACATCCACCCATGCAGAGCTAGGAAAAACATCTCAGTTACAGAAGATCATAAACTTCCAGCAAGACTTACACTATTTTTGTTTCCTGCTGTCTATTTCAGATTCTGAGTGGTCCTCTTAAGTGAAACTTAGACCTCTCCTCCACCTCAAACTCACTCATTCATGTCAGTATATTTCTGTCTCGACTAGGGAGGCAATAAACACTGGTATGTTTGAAAAATAGCAAACAAATACCTACGAACATGTAAGAAACTGATCCAGTGTTGAAATGAAAAAAAAAAAACAAAGTCATGCAATGTAGTTGTATCAGGCCCAAGCCAAGTGAAAAAAAAAAAAAAAAACCAAAATCATACAGCTGCTTTTAAATATATGCATGCATTCATCACCTTCTATGTTTGTTAAATCTGTGTAGCAAAGAGAGAGCAGCAGAACTGGACAGAGAAGCCACACCTGTTAAGGACCTGATTTGCACACTTCTGTATTTCTGGGGGTTACATGGACCAGCTCCAGGCTGTTGGTGACCCAACACCCACTGAGAGCTGGTGCACCCCACGGGTGCTCCTGGAGCACATCAGCTTCTTTCATTTCATCCTCAGGGAATCCAGCTCACAGTCTGAAACTGCTCTGGGGTGCAAGACAGAATCCACCAGGGTCAGTCAGGATTGCTCACTGATCCAAGTTTTAAATCCAAGCTAAAATGCTGTAATGGGCTTACCCAACTGCAATGTACTGCAGGTCAAGGGACTCTTCTTGAACTGCACTGACTCAGGCCACCCAACCTTTAGAGCAATTACTCGTTTATTTAGAATTCATATTAGACCACTGATAGAAACACCTCTTCCATAAGACTCAAAACTGTAGCACACCATCACTCATAATTAGGTGGACTTGTGCTCAAACCCTTGTTCTGAAAGACTCCTCCAATAAACCTTGAATGCTTTGATCTAAGCAGGCTCTGAAGCCTTAGGATGGAGAAGGGGAAAGGAGGTCAGCAGTCTCTGCACCGCCAGGGGCAGAGAGAGCAAACACAGGGGATGAATGATCAGTCGCACTGGCAGTGTTTGATTTACTTTCTTGCACTTGTCTAGCACTTCAAGCAAGTTTAACAGTTTTCCCCTTGGAATTTGGAATTCCCTCCATATTCTCAAAAACAAAACTTCAATATTGGCCCGGTTTGTTTTTTTGGAAAGCTACAAAATGCTTTTCTTTCCTCCCCAAGGGAATTGCAAATTGCAAATATTGCCCCAGGCAATCTAAAATATGCACCCAAAAGCTTTTAAAGAATCCTTACTTTCCTTAAATTATTGCATTGTTTGATACTCCCTAATTGATTTTTCTTAGGCAATATCCTCCAAATGCCAGAGGGGTTTTTTCTGATCTATTTTATCTTAGAATCGGTCAAAACTATTTACAGATTCTCTACATAAATAACACATAATAAGTTATGTGGCTATTGCCAGCAGTGTTAAGAAAGATTAAAAAAGGTCTTTTAGCTTCTGCCTCAGATCTGTAGGTCATCCAATGTCCTTCCTAATGGATAAATACAGTAATTTATCATCATCAGTCACCACCAGCATTGTTCTTTTACTATCATATATTCATGAACGTCATTCGATGCAGCTGAGTGAAGCATAAAAGAAGTGCATGATTAAAGTGCAAAGGGACAGAGTTTGAGACATCTGAGATTTTGTAACTAATGCACCGACTTGAAATATGACACAGGTCCTGTAAGACTCCCAAAGGCAGTGTCAACAAGTCACAGGTACCTGCTGGCAGGACACAGGCAGGTGTGGCAGCAGGTGGGACTACCTGTGCAATGTTAAAGAAAGTCAGATATGTGAAATGCAAATTTGTGCACCCACAAGTCCTTCCACAGGTCAGACAAATTTCAAAACTCTTATTAGTTAAAATATAAAAACGAAACACAATAACAACAACAATGATACCCCTCTAGGGATCACTTACTGCATTGTTTACTGCCACCATGGGAAGAGTCTGTGGTCACATTTGTGTGTCACTAACACATGCATGTGATCTCCAAATGCCTCCAAGTTATTAAAAAGTGCTAAAAGGATGGCTTTCAAATATGAGAATAACATAAACAGCATCTCTGTTTGCTTAAAGAGTTCCTCCCTCTTGTTAATTATCAAAATAGCTTGCCTGAAGCAATACTTTCAATTGGAAGATGCTGGAAAAAAACACAGACAGGGTTTTTAAAAATAGCTAATACAATGTGTATGTTCAAATATCTGAGGCTACAATGTAACCCTACAGCTGCCTGCAATTCTTTCAAACACAAAAGAGCCAAAACGATTGCCCTGCTTCAGAGTTTTTGATTCACTGCATTAAGTAATCCCTTTAATCCACCTGCAAGCAGAGGGCTCTACATGCTGGAGAGTCAGGTGCTGTGTGATGCTGCCCAAGTTCCCACACGCTGTTCTGCAAGCAAGGCACGCTGCAAAAAGGCATCAGAACCATGAAGGGAGGGCACCAAGAGCAAGAGAACACCAGCACAATCACCCTGCCCTGTGTCCAGCAGCAGAGACCTCTTTGTGATTGTGCCCCAGGGCAGAGGCTGGATAAAGGACTGGAAGGGTCTTGAAGTTTTCTGCATTAGAAAAGTGATTTTCTGGCACTCACTGGACACTCATCACTTCTGAATTTGAGAGGTGCAGAGAAACACCCTCATGTGCTCTGCAGACACTGAAAAACGAGTGTGGCTCAAGCTCCCCCAGACTGGCCACCAGAGCAGGTACCAGATGGCACAGGCAGCGATGCTCCTCAATTAATATCAGGAGCATCTCACCAAAAACGAGCCTGCCCCTGCCCCAGAGAGCTCAGAGCAGAAGACAGGAGCTGCAGTGAAGATGGAAGACAAGCTTTAAGCTTTTTGTGCCAATCACCACCATCAGGTACACGGCTGAACTACATCGAAACAGCCACCAGGCACAGAGAAAATGAATAAAGGCCACATGTACTATTTGAAAGATGACACATCCTGTGCCTTCCTCGAGAATCTGAATCCTGAACAATATTACAAACCACCACAGGTAATACATTTTCCTATAAGCTTCTTGGGCAGCTGGTCCCACAGTCAAAAGATACTGCAAGCCTGTAATCCCCCTTGCTGGATTCAGCACAGGCACAGCGTGGCCTCTAGATAGCGTAAGAAAAAGAATTTTAAAGTTTAAGTTAAGATCCAAATGATAGCTCTTTATGAAATATTCTGGGCATAATAATATAACCTTATTTCACCACTACTATTGGCTTTTCTTATTGACTGTGACATTGTGCTGAACCTTGTTGAAACCAGTAAGTTGGGTAGAGCACCACAACAAAGCAAGGTAAAAGTTCCCCTAGGCTGGTAAGCAGGAAAAATGCAAAGTCACTTTGGATTATGTACTAGAACTGGATTTCTTATTTCAGCCTGAAGCCAGCTCTGAACACAAACTGGAGTGGGGGACATGGACTTGACCACCTGACTAAATCTTTCAAGTACTGGAACTGTTGTGTGTATGTGATTAAAAGTTTCTGCCTGACCCATCAAGCTCAAACTGACCTGAGTGGGGCAAAGGAGAGCCCTTTCACCTTGATAAAAGCTCATTAAGGTGAATATTGCTCTGGACAGACACAGCTATCCATCAATGCTTCTCCCACTACAAGATCAGAGTCTGCTTTGGGGAAAAAGGAGCAAAGCAATGAAGAAAGACATAAAAACAGAAATTATTTTGGCTTTAGTCACTGCAAAAAATAAAATGCAGATGTATTTTGTTCAGATGTACTTTTAGAATGTGCCACCTGTCTGGTGACCACAGAAACTGGTCATGAGACAGAAAAAGTCCACTCCTGAAATCAACAGTCAAGCAACATTAGCCACTCGTCCTTGTTTTTTTCACTAAACATGTAATTTAAATGCTTACCAAATAATGTCCCAATTTAGTACAATACAATGTCTGATTTGACCTTGCCTGCTTTAAGAAGAATAATGTAGTAGATTCTGAAATTATAGAGGAAAAACAAAACAAAACAAAAAAGCCAAAAAAAACCTCACACACACACAAAAAGCCCCATCAAACAAAAAAAAACAACACTCACCACCTTTTTTTTCTGTTTTAAAATCAATTTTAAAAAGGCATCAGGTTGGGAGAGTAAAAGAGGCTCAGGAGAAAATGATTATAAATTTCAAAGGTCTGTCTTTGCACACACAAAGAACAGCAAGTAGCACCAGGTGGTGTAGATCATCTGGTTTTTTGTAAACAGACTGAAGCCTCACAAAGGTAATACCTAGAGGAATTATCTTAGTTTTTCATCTGCAAAGGCAGCAACATTCATCAGCCAGCAAGTCATTCAGGTACATTATATTTTTCAAATATGTTGTGTCCACTGACTACCAAATGGTTGTGCCTTCTAAAAATGATCACTAAACATCATTGTCCAAGACCCCAGGACAATTCTTAAGAGCTACAAGATGAAAAACACTCATTTTTGTCTTCTAAGGGGAACTGAAAGAGCCACATTAACTCCTGACACAGCACTCAAGTGACAGAAGTCTGAGCACTTGGATAGAGCATTCCAGAAATACAGGTAATTTACAGCTATTTTCCCTTCTACAGATATATCACCTGAACATAAAACTGTAATTTTTGCAATAAATATGACTCATCATTTAGCAGTGAGGTGAGAATAAATCTGGCTGATTTATCAAACTGAATGCCAAAACATCAATAGCACTGTTAATGGGAGTTGTTATTGGATGCCTTGTCCCAGGGGAGCCTTGGTTTAAAAGTACTACCAGAGGACGTGTTGGATATGAAGTTGTGTCCAATTATTTATAAGGTGATGGCTGTGGATGCTTCAGTCAGTCAATCCAAGCTTTTATTTAAAGTGGAGAATCCCAGCATTAGCCTGCTGTAATTTGAAATCCTATCTTAGGTCACAAATTTACCTATAAATGTACCAGAAATACTTCACCTTTGGTATGACTGCTCTCAGAGGAATCTGTAAAACCAGACTTTGGAATCAGGAAAGAGACTGACACTTAGAAGATCTTGGTACAATTCCTTTTTCTTTCTAGAACCTTTTTCTACTTGTCTACCAGAAAAGATTCACTGCCCTGCTGCCTCAGGAAACCCTTCTCAGAGCAGACACCTTGTTATAAAGAGGTCAATAAGCTCCAAGTGTCAAAGACAGTGACACTACAAGTTCACACAAGCTCACCAGCAACATGCAGTGTGAAACATGAGTACAAGACAGAGATGGATTTATTGAAGGCCCTGAGAAGGATGCATTTTCCATATGAGCAAGCCCATGAGTGCTGTGGGGTGTGGAAAAGCAGAATGAACATATGAACTCCTGATCTTCTTCCCCCCGTGCTCACCACAGCATCAACTCCACAACTGCAACCACGAAAAGCCAACAAAAAAGCTTTGAAACTATAATATTCTTTTGTTAGGATCACAGGCACATCACACTGCTGCACTGAGAATGGTTTCCAGCACAAACCGAAGTCAGACCCAGCCTCTGGTCCAGCCCTGCCCAGGGTGAGCATGTCCCACAGATCCTACATGGGTGGACATCCACGATCCTGACCTCATTCTGCACAGAGCTCACGGCAGGACTCAGGCCCCCATCCTTATGAGGGACATTCAGACCCACAGAAAGACTTGCTATCCACTAAAAGCAACATTTCACATGCCATGCTGTTAGAAAGTGCATGATGTCCCTGTCACCCAAGACAACAGGCAACCAAAGCTGATTCAGTATTATTTTAACCAAGATAAGTAAACTTGCTCTGAAAAACCCAATCCAAATATATAGGACTTCACACCTTCACACTCAGCCAGGCCCACAGACAAACCAGTGGCTGCCACATCCACCACGGAGAGAAGCTGAGAACTCCAGAACACTCAGGCAATAATATTTCCATATTTAGGATAAACCTTAATATTTAAGTGTGCTTTAAATTGATATCTTACTGCTGTTCCTCATTACAACCTAAAAAAGCAGTCAAACTGGTAATTTTGTTCATATAATATTAATCCTCCTTTGAAAAGACCTCCACCTCCAACAACAATTGCCAATTCAACACTTCTGAATTGAATATAAAGAAATAGAGATTGGTTAAGTTCAAGTACTTTTTATTACATCTAATAGCAGTACCCCTTTAAAGCAAAACAATGTCCTTGAAATTTATGAGCTCTGTGAACCTCTGAGCCTATTTAAAATGATCTTCACTTTCCATAAATTCTACTATTTGCACGGAATTTAAGCACTGGTTGAAGTTACCCATCTATTTCAGATCATGTAACTTATGCAATTAATTTATTCAAGAAGGATCAAATGTATTATTTTACCAGCATTACACGAAAATGTGCATTTTTCAGCGGAGAGCATAGATCTTTAAATTTATTTAAATGAATGGGTTCAGTGATACTGGACAGAGTCCTCGGAGCTGAACGTGCAGCCTGGGTGTGCTTGCAGGACTGGGTACTCAGCCTCTGGCTTGCTAAAGCACATCTGAGCCCAGCAGCTTCCACTGCTGGCGTTTTTCACCCAATGCGAGTGTATCGAAGGAAAATTAAGCTCCGTGGATGGATATAGGAGAGAATGAAAACGTGAAATGCAGCTCCCCACGTCCTGCGAGCCCGTTCAGAGTGCCGGAGTTCCACACCAAAAGCGGCGCGCACGGACTATTTGCAAAAAAAAAAAAAAAAACAAACTGAAAAATCCTCCGTTGGAGTTCGCATATTTTAAGGTGCTTGGGGGAGAGGGAGAGCTGAGCGCTGCCGGGGAGCCTCTCCCGCCGGGTGCCGAGGGCAGGTGCGAGGCTCCGGCTCCGGCACGACCCCCGCCCCGCCCCGGCTGCCGGAGGGTGCCCGGGGGACAGCCCCATCCCTCCCGATGGCGCCCGGGAGCATCAGGCGCAGCGATCTGCTGATGAAAAACTTCGATTTTGTGAGCATGACATCCAAGTTCGGCTGCTCCCCGGTACCATCTCCCGTATGCGGACGCCGCCCGAGACTCGAAGCGAGCCGGTGCCGAGAATCACCTCTACCGAGAGGCATCAGCACCCCGCCAGGCTCAGCCCCGCCAGCCCACGGGGCGGCACCGTCGGGCCAAGGGACGTGACTGCCGCCCGGCCGCTGCCAAAATCCCCCCCGGGAAACCTCCCCGGCCTCCGGGGCCGCTCCCTGCCCGCCCCGAGCGGAGCGGGCGGCGATGAGGAGCGCCCCGCACCGCCGGCAAACCCCGGCCGCTCCCGCGGTGCCACCGCCGCTCCCCGCGGCCGGGCAGCATCCCCCGGCCCGTGCGGCTCCCCCGGCGCAACTCGCGGGGAAGCGGAGCGCAAACTACTGCGGGACCCGGGGCTGGCCGACATCCCAGCTCCCATGCGGATCCGGACGAGGCTGGTCCCCTCCGGGCGGCCCCAGCGCATCCCCGAGACAGCTCCGCGGGGCTCCCTCTTCCTCCCGGCCGAACCGCCCCGAGGGCGTCCGTATCCCCCGTTCCCCTCCCGCACACTTTTCTCCAGCTCCGCACAACTTCTCCGGGACGGCGGCCGCCCCCCGCCCCGTCCATCCCCGGCCCCTCGGCGCCTCCCGCCGCGGCTCGCACCTGGTCGGGCTGCGGCGGCGGCGGGTTCCCCCTGCCGCCCGGGTGCGCCGGCTGCTCCTTCATGGCTGTCATCGCAGGGGCTCGGCGCGGCGCCTCTCACTGCTGCTGCGGCCCCGGGCACCCCTCCCTCGGCGCCAGCCGCATGACACCAGCCTCCCCTGGAAGTGGCGCGGCGGAGGAGGAGGAGGAGGAGGAGAAAGAGGAGGACGGGCGGGGGGCGCGGAGCCGCCGCCGCGGCAGCGCCGCTACCGCAGTGCCCCGGCGCGCCGGTGCTCAGGGGGCGCTCGGCCCCGCCGTGCCCCGAGCCGGGGGGCGGCCGCGCATCAGCGCCGGGCGCGGCCGCGGAGCGCCCCGAGCGGGCACGCTCTGCCCGCCCGCCCCGCTCCCCCTGCTCCGCCCGCCGTGGGCCGGCCCGCCGCCGCCAGCAGGTGTCACAGCCGCTCCCGCCGGCCCGGGAGAGACCATCCGCGCCCCCGCCACGGGGGCGTCGCTGCCGGCTGCGGCGGGGCCGCGCCGCCGAGACCGCCCCGCGACCGCCCCGCGGGGACCGGCCCCCGCCGCTGCTGCCCCGCCGCCGGCCGCAGAAACCACCAGAGGGGCTAAAGGGAAGGAAAGGGTGAAGGGAGCCCAGCCACGCTGGTCGGCGGCTGTAGCGCTTCTGCTGCCGCACGGCTCCGGACTTGCCGGGCAGGGCAGGAGCTGTCCCGCCGCTGTCCAGCCCCGCCACGGCGCTTCAGCAGCGAGCGGCCAAAGGCGCATCTCCCCGGCTGTACCGGAACGAATGTTGCCAGCCACGGCCTGGGAAGCTCGGCGTGGGGCATCACAACCCTGGTTTGCACTAAGACGCTCCTCTTGGGAAGCCCGAGGCTGTGAAAGGGGTTCCAAGGACCGTTTCAGCTGAACTTAGCACAGGAGGCCTTGATGTGGAACTAGGAAAAAGGAGAACATCAGGGAAGACCATAGGGACCCAGTTTACCCTGTGTCCCAAAGCCATATCATCAGGAAGCTTCAAGGGGTGCTCTGTGTAAGGATGAATAAAGCAGACCATCTCAAATTTCATTCTAACCATCAAGAAGTAAATGGCTGAACTGTGAAGACAGACACTGACTCAAGGCATAGTGAACATGAGCTTTTGTAAGGGAAAAGAACCTCAAACCCAAGCAGGTGGAACACCTAGGCTTGGGCTGCTTGTTAATTCGGGTTGGTTTCATGCCCCAGCAATCAGGAGGATGGAGAACACAGGAGTGTCTCCATGCAGGAGATGGAGCACTGGGATGGGAATGTATGGCTGGCAGGAGAGAGAGCCCCAGCACTCTTAGTCAGCCTGGGTCTCAAGAGGCTGCCAGATAGAAGGAAAGCTGTCAGCACATAGTAAGAGGAGCTTTTGATCATTTTTAATATATTTTGCATCAAAACTCACAAGAAAGGTCAATTCTGACTACATAGTGAACATAATTAATAGCAGTGACAGAGATCTAAGATTTCAGCTTGTGCTGGGAACTGTTTAAAAAGGGATGGGAAGAAGACATGGGACTGAGGAACTACACACTAGGCAGCCACAGAATAGGGAGAACTGAGTGTTTCCAACTTCCACTATCACACATCACCCTGTTGACTTCTCCACCAGTCAAGAGACACAAAAAAACCCAAGCAAATGAACTTTGCAAGCACCCTAGACAAAAACTAGATGATGACTAATAGCCACCATTAATTTGTCAAGAGTTTATCATGTCGAACAAACCTAATTTCTTTCTTTATTAGGGTAACAAGCCTGTCAGTAGAAGAGCAGTGAATGTCACCTAGATTGACTCACAAGGGCTTTCCAGCACTGGAAATTTCATCTGGACAGTTTCATCTGGCACAGAAAAATATCAGCTGAATAGAACTAAAACAAGTACCCACAAAACTGTTTCTCCAGGATCATTTCCATTTGCTCCTGCCAGCACTGGCAGGGCAGCTCTTGAACACAGGAGGCAAGGTCAGGGAATGCACAGCAGCACAGACATGTAACAAGGACAATCACAAATGTGGCGAGCACATGCTCTGAAGGGAAATGGAAAATAATCTGGATCAGTTAGGAGAACTGGGAGCTGATATGGAAACTGTGTTCAAATGCTTAAAAGGTGCTACCAAAGAATGAAAATAATCTCTTTATTGTCTAAGTGTCTGTCTCGAGCACTATAATTGGTGATGCCCAGAGTAGGAGAACCATCTAAATTAACTCACTCAATCTCTTTTTGTTGCTAACTTTATGATCCCTCTCCAGCAAAACACCAAAGGCCCCTGCATGAGACCCAACTACAAGATTGTTCTCACCTGCACAGTTACTTTTCCTCAGATCAGGAATCACCATTTCCTGTGCTTCTCTTCACAGCATCTCTTCCCTTACCTCTCCCTTTTACATATCTATTTTCTCTCTTCCAATTCATTATTTCCCATCCCTGCTGCTGTCAGCCCCGTCCCTTTACTTCCTTGTCCTGCCTTGCTGCTGTCTCTTTTTGTTTAACATTTGCACTATGCAAAGAAAAAGCAAAAAGGGCAGCAAAGGTGGCACCTTGTGCACTCTCACACTCTCACTTGTGCTCTGCTTTGCTTCCACAGATCAGCCTTCACTGCCAGCCCTGCCTTAGTTGTGGCTGCATTCTGTTGGGCTTGGGGTCTTGTTTGCACTGAGCAATGTACAACACAGGGAGACTCAGATTTTGCCTGTGGCCTCTAGGTGCTACAGTAATACAAATAATAAGTCTTAGAAGCAGACATGTTCTGATTCATGCTGTTTATGGCACAGGTCTATTGCAACTCAACTAATTACTGGGCCCTCATCAAAGCTGAAGAATTCTAATGATTTGGGGTTTGAATAGGCATGTTTCAATCAAGATTACTTTCAGCTCGTTTTCAATAAGACCCATTGTGATGGAGTTCCACTGCTAATCAAGAAGGAAAAAGACATTAGCAGACATTTAGCTGAAGCTTGGTTATTCATTGACAATATATTCACTGTGAGGTTTTATCACTCAAATGGACTGAGATATGCAGCATAAGTTTCACAAAGGTTGTGCATGCTGGCTTGGGTCTTCATAAATCAATTAGAATTATGGGAAACAAGTATTTTTGGGGTAGGACTTTGGGAACTGTCTGTATACACAATGATTCTTATCTAAAGCTTCCTAAATTCAAGGCTAAGACTTATTTACAGCACTAAATCTCACCTTCTATCATTGTTTTTATATGTTGGTTCATTGGTTTATAGTATTGATGCTTTGATGATATGTAATTAATTCACCAGTTTTCACTAATGCCCACACCAACTTTAATTTAGGTCTTTTTTAGCAAATTACTGTTTATAAGTAATTTGGGCTGTTTAAAGGAACAGACATTTTACAGCAGTTAATAGGACGCATCTTTGAAACTGGAGCCTGGAACTAAAACTGCTGCCATATGGGTGAAGAAATAAAGTTGTATGGTGGTTATGGTGGTTCCTTGAACCATTTTCACCCAAACACCTCATGGTATCACCAGGGAAAGCATCTAAGACTTGGGTGAAAGAGCTGCAGAAAGCAATAGAATTATGGTCTGAATCAGTTCTTTTACAGCTGCATTAAATTAATCCACCTTTAAATGGCAATTTTATGTTACAGACTCCTTGTAACTTCCTCCATCTTCACACATGAGATTTGGGTGCATGAGTCAAAACACAACATGACTGTTTTATCTTCCACATAAGCTGAATATCAGCTCCATCAGAGAATTATCCGATCGCTACAGCTCGCGTCGCATGACTCAATGACACATATGTTGTGTTCACACAGCAGACTAACGTGCAGCAAAAATTTTGGACAGGCAGCCAGAAAGCCAGGAAACAGTTTGAGAAGTAAAGGGGCCAGACATATGTGCAGAAAGAATACAGCACAGGATGCCACATGTAAGGGGAACTCTCCCTTCTCTTTCTGAAGGTTTATCACCCTCCTGGCCTATCACCCCTCCAGGGTGATGTTGGGAGCACGGCCAGGTGCCAAAGGCTGCCTGTGTGCCACTTGTTAATCACTCCAGAGCCCTGGGACATGGGCTGGGAGCTGCAGGGCCTGAGCCACAGTGCACACAGACAACCTGGTTATGATAAAGTGATCAAGTGATTTGACTGCCTTGTGTCACACAGATGCTGCTCTGTACATCCCACCATGAAGAGGCACAGCATTACTGGCACAGTGCAGGTCCAGGCCCTTCCTTTGGCAGTGACTTTTATGTTCCATAAGTTTGCTGCTGCTCCAGTGGGAATTTCAAAGTACAAACCTGCATCAGTTGTTTTCTGTATGTTTTATATGGTCCTCTTTACTGTGTGATTGCAGTGAAGGTGTAAGCAATACCTACTGAAGCATTCCTATAAAAATAAGAAGTCACTTATAACCTTTACATCCAGTTGAGTCATTCCTACAGAGAATGGTTGTTTTTTTTGTGTTCAAGGCAGTTGGTCACAGCACCAAGTCTGACAGAGTTCAAGAAGAGTTTAGCCAATCCTCTAGGGCACACGTGTGACTCTTGGGGATGGTCCTGGGAAGGGCCAGGAGATGAATTTGATGATCCTTGTGGGTACCACCCCACTCAGCTTATGCTCTGATTCTGTAGTTGAGACCAAAAGACTGCCAATCACATCTAGTCAAGAACTTCAGCACTCTTAAAACTAAGGGGAAAAGGCTCTCATCATATCACCCACTACACTCACTGCATAGTCCAGATGATGACTTTATGAAAGCTTCAAGGTCATGGCTTGAGAGATTGCCAGTGACTTTTTCAAATCAAATCTCATGAATAAACTCTGATTGTGGATTTCTGATTTATTTTTAAGCTCTGGCAACTGGACTAAAAAAAGATATCCTTGAAATCATATAGGTGAATTTAAAAATCAAACTAATGTCACCAAAACCCAAGAAAAGTTAAGATGACTGTTCCTCACTTGTGTTTTAAGCGGATTTGTGGGCTTGCAAAAACTAAAGATAGTTCTCCAGAAGAAAACCACTCTGAGTCACATAAAGCTGAAAAGCAGACAGATTGTGGTTTTGTACAGAATGTTTTTTAAACTATGGCTTTAAATAACTGAATATTTGAACTTTGCTTCTTAAGAATTCTTTGATAGAGGGAAAATTCCAGGCACCTTCTGAATTTAGAAACATATTACTTTTTAACACCTGCTTCAGTGAAAAGCTATTTTCTTTGTGAATAAATTGTACTCGTGTTTTTCTCTCCTTGTCTTGTTTCAGATAAAACAATCAATGCAAACACTGAGTTAATACAAATAAATGCAAATATATTCCAGCAGGAAAGTTACAAGATTTATTAAAATACACATGCAAATATTTCAGTGGAAGTACAGAGAACAAGACCAAGTACAGACAAAAATAACTCTCATTATCCAACAAACAGCATATTCTAACAATAGTTCAAAGTTCAAAGGGAACGCTTGACCTACTCCCAAAGCCTCTATGGAGCAATTCTGTCCAAATGTATTACCGGAATTTAAATCCTAATGGCACTTCCACCAAAAGATCTTACAAGCAGTTCACTAACACGAAACAGCTGAAATACAAATTATGTTATAATCTAAAACTACTTGTGCTTATCACTTACACTTTTTTTTACTCAAGAAAGCAGTTATACAAATGATGGAATAGGCTGGGAAGAGGCAAGACTAGATCTTGGATTTTGAAACATGCATTTCCCATCCTCTGACCATTGCACTGTATCTTTAAACTGGCAGAAGTTACACTACAAGCTCCTCACCCAAGGAAATATGTTACATCAGAGTTTGCAAGTAAAAGCTTTCAGCTTACTTTGTAACTCTTTAGAAGACACACCTGAAACTGAGGGAGAAAACAACACAATTAGTAGTGAGGATCAGTTTGTACAGCAAAAAAATTAAGGTTCAGACCTTTAAAATGCTCCTAATGAATATTTGTAGTAAAATATATGAATCCAGAAATACAATGTAATCATGCATTTGCAAATCTGTGACATTTTACAGATTAAATAAGTTTAAATTTGGTCAACAAATCACTGGTCTGGGAACTCAGAATTCTCCAATTAACACAGGTATAAATCAAAAATATGTCCAGAAAAAGCAACTGTTCCTCAAAGAACTTCATACTGCATGGATATTCAGAAACAGCAATGGGTTCCCTGAGGATCCCCTGTCAGTGGTGGATAAAGAACTCAGATTGATGTGCAGACCCAGGTTATGACCTAAATCACAGTTCACAAAAATGCAATTGGCCTGTTCAGGAATCCAAAATCTCCTTGCTGCTCCTGGAAGACTTGTCAGATTCACAGATATTTAACCACGAGCAATGCAGGGAGAAAGTGGGAGATTAAACAGGACCTCAATAGATCACTTACTATTAAAAATTACCCTGACTGAATGTTTTAATTAATTGAGCAACTGTTAGAATGTTGCCCTTGTACACTACATAATAGGGATGGATTAGGAAGACCAAATTCCACTTGGTCATTTGGGAGGTGGCAAGGAGAAAGAGTATAATGAAAAAAGGGAAAAAAAAAAAATTTAGACAATAATGGGAGTTAAAAATCAGAATAGAATCATAACAAAATGCCATAATCTACAATAAAATTCAATTTGGAGAAAAAACTAAGTAAAATGCTTTAATACCATTAAATTACTTCCATTTCTTACTACTAACCAAAAACAGACTTTTCCCCTACTATGCTATTTAATTTAGTTTTTTAATGACGAATATTATGTTAATTTTACTTTCATTTTAATTACAAAAGTCAAAATTAATTTCAGCCAGAAAGAAAATATTCCAATACCAATAGAAATTGTTCTCTTCTCCTATTCTAAAATCTTGTAAAATTCTATATAATTCCCCTGACACTTTTGATCAAAATTCATTTTTGTAGGATGATTTTCCTCTGTAATATTTTCCATCCAGCTCCAGTTCACTCTAAAAATAAACCAACAAGCCTCATGAAGCTGACAGTGATTAAACACCAAATTTCTATTGGGAATTGTTTTCCTTTGAAACAGAGATACGACTACAAGTACTTACATTATGCTGAAAATTACAAAAATCTTCTAACCCTGCACAGTTTGGGTTTAAAAATGGCAACTCCACCGTCCACCTTAATCCTAGGATGCCTTGAAACATTGAGGGGAAAGAGTGGAGAACAGCAGGGCCTGTTCTCTGTTCAATACCTTTAATTCTGATTAGCAGTCACTGGATAGAGCAGATCTGAGCATCCCAAAAGACTTATGACTACATCAAAGGGAAGGAGAAGAGGTTTTGTGAAAAATTGTGCTACTGAACTTTTTTCCATGCTGTTTTTGCGATATGAAATGGAGCTGTCACAGAACTTTGTGCTAAGAGCCTGCTCATCCTCTGCAGATGTTTCATAATGAAAGGCATCAAACAGTTGTACAATAATACAAGCATCCATTATCCAAGATTTGTGTAATACCTTTTCTTTCCCAAAGGATCTGAAAATGTTTTACAAACTGATATACAAATTATCCACGCAAAAAGCTATTCATCCATCAAGGAAACACATCTACAGCCCAAGGCAAAGCAGAACAACTGTGTGAATACACACTAATTCTCCAGTCAAGGCTGTGAGGAAAATATTAAGCATACAATATGTGAGTATACAAGACTCAGGAAGAATTTTGCTTTTATAATGCAAATTCTTCAATAAAATAGTGTAGGATCTTTATTGGACATTGGCAAGTACAACATTAAGTGAAATAAGCAAATATTTAAGAATATCAAGTATAGCAATGTGTACCAGGACTACTTTATTGCATGTCTTCCTTCATGTTTCCAAATACTGGTGCCACATTAAAATACAATAAAAAAATCTGTCAATGTAGTCTACCCCAGAAACAGAAGTATCTAGAAAAGAGAGGAATACTTAGAAGGAGACAGTAGCTTACTCAGCAATAGTCTACTCAATTCCTATCAGCACAAGTTAACACAACCAAACGTTTCCAAAATAAAAAACATCACCCCAAATGAACTCTGCACTTAAACTGCATTATGGCTGAACTCTCATTTTAGTGAACTCTCTCTGATTATGGTGACCAGACATTTCATTTGGATCTTACTCTGCAACTTTTCCAGTTTGGCAGTCGCTTCAGCACTTCTGCTCAATAAAGAAGGTGGCAGAGACACTTAAGGGTACTTGAAGTGATGGAGTGTGATTTGAGGCAAAAGAGAGCTCTTTCCCTTTCAGTGCTGATATCAAGAATCTCTAATTAGAAGCAAAGTGTGCAAGGAAAAATGCAGACAGGGAAAATAATAGGGTTGAAGACTTAGAAGGAGGCATTGAGAAGTGTTACACAAGGTTTGGGACTATTTTTAACCTTGAGAACTGGGCACAAACCCCCGAGTTCCCAAGTGTGCTGACAGCATCCTCTCAGGAGACTTACACAGGACCACATATTGACACACAGTTACTTTGATTTCAAATAAATATCTAAAACCCAGCCTCAGCATCATTACTCATCTGGGAGCTACATTCAGAAAGCCTCTTGAGGATTTCGACAGGCTATTGGGCAGGAGAGGCAGATAAAGAATTGCTGATTCTTCCAACCCTGGAGAATCCAGTAGGTTTGAGAAAAAAAAAAAAATGCTATTAAGGAAAAGAGCTATCCTTCACATTGCACCCCTAAGCTAGGCTGATGCTGTGAAAAAAAAAATCACAGAGATGGGCAAAAAAATAGGATATTATGAAAGTCTGAAACTCTCAGGCCAGCTATTTGGTTGGGAAATTGAAGCAGAACTATAGGAAAGGAAAAAAGGGAGCCCCCAATTAAGAATCTAAGGTAGTGATATGTAAATGCTGTGAAAATGAAAAACAGCGGCAAGAGGTTGAAACTTTTGCACACAGCCAACAAGGTAAGCTGCACTAGAGCATTAATGGGATGTGCTGTGGAACTGGGATTTTGCTGTAAAAGGGCAATAAATTGTTCAAGAGGAGCAGGACAGGGGAAGAGGGAGGCATTGTCTCTGTATCAATAACACATCTGCTGGTTCTGAAGTCTGCAGCTCAACCAGCCAGAGGGAATTAATGTCTCCTTGAATGACTGCATAAAGATAAAAGGAACCACAACTAAGGGTGCTGTACTGGAGGGAGTCATTCTTTCCCTCTTTAACCTTGAAAATCAAGCACAAGCCTCAGGCTCCACAAACATCCTGAGATTCATGTCTATGTATTGATGGGAGTAATGTGAGATGCACCCTCAGGATGGATCAGGCAGCAGGGAGGATTTTTATTATACAATTTATGTCAACTTTCTGAACTCACTGGGGACAGTACTTTGTCTTCCAAAAGGAAGGAGAAACCACCAGGGAAATAGAAAGAACATAAAAGATCTTGTTAAGAAATCAAAAGTTGTAAAGTTATTCCAATGAGAAGATTACGAAAAAGTGAGAGAAAGGTGAATGAGAGAAGTCTTCTGCAAAAGCAAACTCCAAAAGAAGAAGGAGAAAAGGAATAAGGCTGATGTTTCCAATACTTCTGTCACACACAAAAACCTCAGACTAGATACTTAGGTAACTTATATGCTCACCAATTATGAACACCAGAACATGTGAATAAAAATATAAAGAAATAAACAAATAAATAAGTCAACATCCCAGTCAACAAATCAATCTCACTCAGAAACATATGAGGCTTCAGTCATCTCTGAACTATTTAAGAGAAATCTCTGAGAAGTTAAAAAAGACAGGGTAATTCTGGTGAACAGGAGAATGGCAAAAACACTGAGGAAGGGGAGAATAAAGTAAACACAAGCAGCCTAGTTGTTAGGTCTCAGAAAAGAAAAAAAATATGCATACAAACTTAGGTTTGTGAACAATAAGGTGATTAAAAAAACCCAGTATTAATTTATCTAGACAAGATAATATCCAGCCCATCTAGCTTCACTCAATTGACAAACTAGGGATAATCAGGACAAAGTGCTGCAAGACTTCAAGAACAATGCCACATGATTTTCTTGTAAGAAAATGAGATTGAGATGAAATTATTGTTGCCCAGCTGTTTGACAAGCTGTGTGAAATGTCAGTTCTTAATACTGAATTGCCAAAAGGGGAAGTATTTTCAATTAGGAACTCTCAGGGACTTTTTGTGCATGTCCATCACTATTCATCACTATTTCAGCCATTGGAGTGTTCTTACAGACAGTTAAGAACAGAACCAGAATTGGAGACAGGCTGTAAAAATGATCCAAAATCAAAAATGTGAAACTCAATCACAAGTGTGTGAAGAGCTTCCCATGCAGAGCTGAAATCTGTGCAGAAAAGCAACAAGAGGAAGAACTGCAGCCCAGAAGTAGCACAGAAACATTGTCCCATGCTCCGTCTTGCAGTGGGAATCATAAAATCATGGAACCTCCTGAGCTGGAAAGGACCAACAAGGACTCAGCAGGCTGATGCTGTTACCCCAAAAACACTTCTCAGTCCTGGGAGAGATGAAGAACAAGGCTTATATATATACCAGCAAAACCAATATCTGATTTGATTAATATTGATCTTGTGGGTCTGTTGTTAATTTTGGTTACTGCACTATCAAAAAATAATTTAAAAAATATAAACAAACAAACAAATAAACAAAAAGAAAAGAGAAGAGTAATTAAGAAAGTCTGAGATCTGAGGAGCAGTTAAAGAAATTTGATTTTTTTAATCAAACGCAATTAGATCTGACTTCCCTGAATCTGGTTAATCTCCCGGTATGTGAAAAAGTGGTAAAAGATAATGGACACCTGAGTTTTTTCAGAAGCCTGTTCTGGAACAAGACAAGCATTTTCACTACAGAAACCACAGGAATGCTTCAGGAGCATTATTCTTTCTGATGATAAAGAATTTCCCTCATTACCAACTGGATCTGAATTGACCAGGCACTGCCAGAGGTTGTTTTTCAGGCACTTCAGGGAAGGGGCAAAAGGAATTTGAGGATTTCCTTCAAACACTCAGTTTCCAGGTGCTTGGAATTCCCTTCCCTTTCTGTCCCACACTCATCTCTGCATGGCAGCAGGACTCAGGCCTGAATTCTGTTTTCAGCCACCCCAACTGCTGTATAAATAAACCCAATGACACTTTACCACATACCTGAAATTAAGCACATGCTTAAGTGCTTTGCTCAACAGCAATATACTTTAAGCACATACTTTAAAACTCTGCAAACTGTGTCTTTATAGCTTTCCAAAGTCATTACAACGGTGACAGGGGACTAAATTATTGCTAGACAGGAACAGAACTGCCTTCTATAAGAGAGACCTGGAAAAGGGGAGAAGCATGAAAAAGAAGACTGCTAATCTTCATTTTTTACCTTCACATTATTTGCAGAGCAAACTGATGAAAATGATAGACTTCTGCACAGTCCTGTTCTTAGAGAAATCAATTGTGATTTTATCTTCAATCACATTCACCCAAACATCGGTGACTGCAGGCTGTGGCACCCCCATACACACACAGGAATTTAAGAACAAGCTCTTTACACCTGAGCAAAGCAGCTTTATGCAATGTACTCAAATGTGATTTTAAAGCAGAATGAATGGGAGGACTTTTGAAAGTTTTGATGGTTTTCAATTAAAAAAAACAAACAAACCACCACTAGATGGTTGCCTCAACAATACCAGATGTGATTGTTCTCACAACAACTTTTTTTTGCAGAGAAGAAAAATATCTGAGTCCACATGCTTTTATATTTTCCTGTCTGGATCCCTTTTCCAATCCTATGAAACATATCCTTATTTTGACCCTTGGGTCCACACACTGACAGATATTTCAGTTTAGTCAACATTTAGCTGTCTGATCAAAGGACCTTCAACAAAAGACAATCTCTGTGTTTGCTTATACAGTAGCAGGTAAAAGACATTGCAGGACTGTAATTTACTATATTAGCTGTCAGGATGCACAACCTTTTTTTTTTTTTTTTTTTAATTGCACATTTTATGATATGCTTAAACTGTGTTTAATTACTTGCTGCAGAGTGAAATCTTCACAAGGTTATTCTGTATCACACCTTTCAGCTTGACTTTATTTAAAGGAGATACCTTATTATCTTCCTGATCTTGAAGCACAGTCTACCATGTGAAGAAAACACAAAGGTTTAGACACTATTTTTCCAAAAATCTGTCACCATTGGATTTTCATGGGAAGAAATATAGGAAGGGAAATTCTTTATCTAAAAAACAGACTGTCAGAAAATTATTAGTAATTCTTAGTGTTCATACAGTCACTGTTAAAAGTGACATTATCAGTGACGTGTCATCAAGAAGAAGAATTGCAAAGCCACAAAGAAGACAAAGTAATTTGCAAAAGCACAGTAGCCCATCACAATGATGCCAAGATAGCTTTAAGTGACAGAAATTCTATGTATGCTCATGCACTAAAGAGTCTAGAATACCACCTGGGGTCAGGTCAAAATTTGACATAATTTTTAATACATTAATGATATTTAATGGCTAAAAATCAGTGTTTGATAACACATCCAAAATGATTTATTTCCCACTGAGGGCTTGTCCTTGTTTATCATTTCTTGCTCTATAATTAGAAAAAAATAAAAAATAAATAAATCACAGTTCTAACAGAAGTAGCTGTCCACTGCTTCATTAAACATTAACAGCTTGAAGTCACATTTTGGAGGTGGTTAATGGTGTTTCAGTAAGGTTTACACCACCTTATCCAGCAGCCACAACATTCTACAGCATTTACCCCTTAAACAAGAAAGAAATAATGCCAAATAATTCTGAATAATTTTGTTCCTAGTGTCTATTCTGGACAACAATCACCAAAGTTAAAGCATTTTCCAGACTCCTGCACTTTTTTAGGGTAACTGTTAGCTCCAGCCTCAGCCAGCATAACTTGGGAAACAACAGTCAAATATTCAGACACTGCCACAGGAAGAGAATCTCCAAACCCAGCCAGCAAAAGGTATTTTGCATGGGTGCTTATGTCAGCTTTCAAACGCAGAATTTGGTACCTCACTACAACTGAAATGCTAAGGATATGAATGCTAATGGACTGAAAGTGTTCAGATTAAAGGGGCTCCAGCTCCCCACAGGTTTGGTGAAACAATTCACAGAGTACATGACTGAGGCACAACTTACAGCGCTTGATCCGGAACGCCTGACAGAGGAACAGGGGCAAACGTGGGGATTTTAAAGCAGAATTATCAAGGCTCAGCAGTGAGTGAGTGTGGGAGTGCCCCTACAGCACTGGCATCTCTGGGACACCAGGAGTGTTGGAAACCTTACACCCTGTCACACTCACAGAGTTATGGCCAGTTCTATGCACCTAATCCCTGACTTTCATACCAAAACACACTATAGGTTTGAAGTTCTTCTGTCTTCCCAATCTCCACATAAAACAATCCACCCCTCATAAGAAAAGAGGAAGAAATACGAAGAAAACATTCTGAATTTCCATCTTTTCCTCCTGTTAGTGCTCCTGAAAGAACACTACATTTATTAAACCTTTCTTAAGAGCTTGTCAAGTAGAGCAATAATCACATTAGAAAATAAGGCTGTGGATTTCAGGATCAATTGTTGAAGTTTTGTTTGTTTTGTTCTGTTCTAACATGACAAGTTGTCTGCTGGGTTGGCCTCTGTGGCATTAAAAGGTGCCCATTTTTGCTACAGCTCAGTTGTTTCTCATTGCCAGAGAAAAAAGAGAAGGAGCTGTGCTACTTCACATTATCTCTCCAGTAAATTTTCCAGTGAAGGAATGCTTCTGTTCATTTTCTGGTATTACAAATGCCAAACACTGAGCCTGCTTTGCTGTTCTCCTGCATTTTTTGCAATCATTGGTATCTCTGTAAAACAAGCAACACACACATTTATGGTAACTCTTCCTGGGAATTCTGAAAGGTGTAAACAAGGGGATAATCAAGCCCACAACCTAAGGTTATTATTCTTCCCAAATTGCTCTATTAACTTCTAGCTTCTTTCTATCCTTGGAAATTATTGCTTGCTGGTAGAGAACTCTATTTCAAATTAAAACAAAAACAAACAAAAAAAAGAACTAAAGAGGAGTAATCCAGTCTTTCGGTAGCATGTACAAAAATATCAATAATTTTATATTTCCCTATAAATATCTGATTAACACAGCTCAAGCTTTATGAAAGATGAGAGATAAAACCTGCTGGGGAAACTAATATTTACCACAAGAACAGCAAATCTTAATAGTGAGAGCAGCTACCAACCTGTTGTACAGGACATATTATAGTGTCTAAAAAAGGAACATTTATTTTCTAAGCAAATTCCAAGCCAAAAAGCAACAGAAAAAGAGCATTTTGTGGATGAAGCCTTTCCACATCATTGTAAAAAAACCAGATTATACCAGCTCACTGACAGCAGCCACAATGTGTGGCCATAGAGCAATAATGACATGGTCTAGGTAAACCCAGCCCTCCATGAAAGATGCATGCCATGGATTTTTATCTATGGGAAAAGCAAAGTACAACAAACAAATTGAATGCATAAATCTCCAAAGACCCTGAAAATTTGGAAAGCATGAGCAGAGGCAAGGGGTAGAAACAATGAGTCCGTATTAATGCCATTAAATACTAAGAAAGGCTGACAGCACTTAAATAGTTTATTTGAGAGCAATTCTAACTTCCTAAAGAAGATTTAATAAACAGTCATTTGACAATAAGATTAAATTAGTACCGTGTACTACAAAATTTAAATAATCCTGCCAAAAAAATCCCAAGTTTCCAGCACTACTGCATAAAGGAAAACCTGTAGGGATGTATATGGTGAGCAGTATATTTTTGTCCTAACTTTAATGGAAACAACACTCTCTGTGGACATCATTGTGGACAAAGATGTGTTACACATCAGTCCATGAAATGGTGTGGGGTTTAACCTTCCCTTCAGTTCTGAAAAGAAGATTAATAGTCCCACATTTTCATGACCAGTCTCAACAGACTGGGGCAAAACAGATAAAATAGAAACTGGAAGTTAGAATATGAACTAAAACAATGTATCTGATGAGCTGTGATTTCATTTCAAAATCCTGACAATAGTGGGCTTCTGATCAATGAAGCTACTGCAGGAAATCAGCCTGTAACTTCCACTGTTGGCACAAGAAGCTAACAGAGCCTGTCTACAGCCAAGATAAAAGAGTTCTGCATTTATTTATAGTGACTCCTACATTAGTTACTGAATGCTCAAATCAAGGGAAAAGAAATAAAAAGATGCATTTGGTTTTCTTGCTCTAAGGCCTGAAGATACAGAATGTCATGTGGGACAGATGTGGTGTCCATCATCTAGACATGCAGGTAGATTTCCTTTTATGAAAGAAAATGCTGTGTTTCATAACTCTAAACCAACAGATACATTCCAAGGTTTTCTAGCAAAAATGGAAAAATTCAAAGTGGAAACTTCACAGACCTTTGCTTTCCCTTTTACTGTGAGTGAGCCCCTCCAGGACTCATGGCACTACTACATGTAGGGGCCATTTATTAAAGAGAAAAGAAAAGCCACAATTTCCCCCTAAATTACTGCTTGGTCTTAAACACACTGCAATTCTTCAACATAATTTAATGTTCTTATTAAAGTTACAGGAAATGGCTACTTGTGTGGGTAATGTTTTTAGTTTTGTTTCATTAAATAATGTTCAGTATTTATCTCCAGATGGGTTAGGTAAGCACATAAACAAACCACGGTAATTTATATCACCCCAATGTGAAAAGAACAAGACATCAGAGATTATTAAATAAAGACAGAACATCCCAGTGAACACAGCATCCCAAATAAAACTATTTTCACACAATTTACTTCAGATACAGTGCTGAGGCCATATATTGAAGAGGAAGACTCAAAAAAGAGCCTGACACACTCTATTCAAAAAGTCATTTTGAAGTAACCATAGATGATACAGAATATTTATTCCCTTTTTAGGGATACTAATCTCAATCAGCTGATTATGGTTTCTTGATTCAGAACAGGTCGATTTATCCAAGGAGACACTACAAAAATGAATAAATATTTCACAAATTTTAGTTTTCCAGGAAAACTTTTAGAGCAAATGTAAGCATAACAAACTTAAACTCGTCAAAACCTAATTTTTCAAAACCATTTGTGACATCAAAACAGTTGTCACAGCCTTGAAACCATGCAGACACCCTTCAGAAACCAAATCCTCATGTGCACCTCTTTCCTTCCCATCCCCTCTCTCCTCTCCTCTCTCTCATATGACACAGCACAAGCTCTCAATCTAACACACTTTTCTCTGGAAGGGGTGGGATTTTTAAAACCAAGGTTTTTAATAGAGTCATACCATGAAAATTCAGATCTGACATTTTACAAAACAGGATAACATGAGGTAATGGAGATGGGCATGAAGCTCACCATCCTGTCTGCACCTTCTGTGCTGAGAGAGTTCAGTCATGTTTACTGGGATGGGCTTCAAACTTCATCAGAAGATCTGCCAAAAGTTTTGGTTTTGAAATTAATTTGCCATGCACATTTCTTCCTAGAAACATGTTGATCTTCCCAAAGACTTTGATAGGCTAATGGAGAAATGTGCTGTTAGTGATAGAGATTTCTCATTAAAAATAACTTAAAAGAATGGCAAGATGAAATCTCACTATGATTTTTTAAAGTCAGAAATACAATGGGACTCTCTAAAACCAAAAAAGAGCTAAACAAGTCAAAATAAAAACATTATTATCTTGGCAATTTATTTTTATTTAACTGGAGCAAATAATTACATTTTAGAAAAAAATACCTCTAGAATTGTTACTGAAAAGGACATATTCCTATTGAAATTATTTGGCTCCAACAAAACTGCATTTTCTGATTAAAAAATGTCATTTGGAAATATTTCACTCAATCAATCCTAGTTCAAAACCAGCAGCCTCTGCTTAAGTATCTTCTCAATGTTTAGTCTACTTACTGAGCTAAGGGACAATTTTACTGATCAAAGTTTATCCTGGGGATATTCCAAAGAAAATAAATAGGGATTTAATTTATCATGCTGTTTATAATGACAAAGTGTTGGTATTTGTGCCAATATCCCCTGTAAATCCCCATACACAGCAGCTTAGTTACAGCTAACAGATATTGAAAATATGCCAGTGATCAATCTTGGGTGTCTTCCATTGGAATATACATTTTATTCGCTGATTAAAAAATAAACAAAACCTTATATAGCATTGCACTTGCTGAAAGCAACTGCCTACTTCAACTATTCTCAAACTTATTCAGTATTTTTTTATTATTAGGAACTCATTATAGAAACTATTCCACAAAGTTTAAAACTTCTTTAATGTTTAATTGCATTTCTGATCATTAATTACATCTGCAGATAGACAGAACTTTTTAAATCTTAATTTTCTCATTTAAGTTTGAAATAGAGTTTGCTGCCCAATAAATTTTATTTTAGTGGAAAGACAAGGCCCATGTATTGATGAACCTTTTAAAAGAAACCCACAGCTCAATCAGAATAAAATTCTATTTATCTACCATTTCATAATATGAGAATGAAAAAGTCATCTTTGCAGCTGAAATTTTGAGTTCACTGGAAACCATCTTTAAGATTTATTATTTATACATTTTATAATAGAAACTATGAGATGAAGACTTTTTATTTAGCAATATCTGCTCCAGAAGAACAGCCACTGAACTTGTTAGTGAAAGAAGTTCTTGTCCCTTATGTCCAGTGCAAAAATCCAACAGGAAGGGGTGCAATGCAAACACTGGCATATGAGTGATGGTGGGGCTTGGAGGCTTTTTCCAGACCAAACAATTCCATGATCCAGGGATATCTCATGGTTTGTGAGTCAGTTTGCTGGAGCAAAGCCCTTCCTCCCCCAGGTCCTGTGGGACAGGGGCTCCTTTTCCAGCCCGGGTGGAATTCACACATTAATGGAAAAGCAGCAGCATCCCCCATCTCCTGTGCTGGGATCAACAGCCGTCTCTCCTGGCTGGAACTGTCTGTGCTGTGCCTTCAGAGGCAGGCTGTGAACGAAGAATAATGACCCTGAGGTTCCTGGGTCCTGGCAGGGTGAGAGCCTGGCCCATCTGAGGGAGCCCTCTGCTCACAGACACATAACTCACTCTGCAATGGACCCTTGAAACCTCAACAGGGGAACGTTTCTGAGATCACAAACAGCATTTTGTTCAATTCAGCAACAAACAAAAATGCTTTCATTTTTCTTCTCAAGTAACATTTACCATAGACCCTTTTTTTAACCAGTATCACTCCTAAGAAACTTCCCTTCTTCATTTTTTTTCCCTCCTTACCTCTATCTTTTACAATGTAAGTAATTTGAATTATCCTATCCAATCCTGGATTAGTTATGTTCCTTCACTTGCAGAGCCTGCCATTTTCCAGTATGGCATATTTAGGAAGTTTAGGCTCATAAGCGACACATCTGCAAATATTAAAAGTCACATAATTTTAATTATGATATTTTAAAAAATATAATTAAGAAATTCTATTTATGTCAGAAACTATTCTGTTAAACTTAGATGATTATCTGAAAGGTTCAGGTGAAAGAAGTTTAGCTGGAAGTAGATGGAGAAAAAGGGAGACTTGCCCATATTTTAGAGATGGAAGAGATGGTGAACAGCCAGCCAGTTGTGTATGTCCCACTACTGTGGTTATGACAGAAAAAGAAATAAAGGCTTCATGCATTCCCAGGGAAGGAAAATAGTAAATAATTGGGTGACACATTAAAATAACAATAATGAGGGATGCTTGGTGTTTGTGTGCCTATTTAGGTGGCACAAAATGATATAAAGTTCAAAGATAAACGTTGTATTTGCATTTGCACTTTGAAGATTTTTTTATTATTCTTAGTCCTACCAAATTGTAGCATTATTTTCAGTGTTCTTGCTGAAGTTAGGCTGTGAAGATAGAAGACTCTGGAATAATAAAATCATCCCTCACTGAATATTCCTCTGGCTGTTGCTTTACTTTTTAAATAGAAAAGTTGCACACTCAACTCCAAGGGAGTCCATTGCATTTCACCTATAAATACAAAACTATTCTGTTCATTTTCCAAAATGTATTTGGGAAAACAGCTGCCTTAACTCAGGAAAACACAGACTTCATTTTTGACATGAATTAATCCAAAACCAGACAATTATTTGAGATAACACCATTAAAAAATTGTTTAGGATTATATGAATATAACATAAACAGATCATTTTTGATGGGTAGCTTTGAGAATATTTTTGTAACAGATATATAATTCCTTCTTTTGTATGCAGAAGTCCCCATGGCTGATAAGCAAAATTAAGGCAGCCACATACATCTTGGCCACAAGTTTTTCCTCCTGCTAGGAGTACCTCTAAGAATATTCCCTTTTACTTATCAAGAAGTTTTTAGGCAATTTGACTTTTTTTGGCAAGTCTGCTGCTTTCAGATACTTTCTGTAGAGTCAGAGCTCAGACAGCTCAAACGTACTGCATTTTAACAGAAATATTAAATGGTTCACCAAAAAACATAAAAATGTTCACTAAATCCCTCTTGCTCTTGAAGCTGTTACATCTGTAGAAAGCAGGGCTGGCACTGCCCTTCCTTCACTCCCTCACAGCCCAGAGCTGAGGACTCCCAGAGGATTGATTTATGTAGCCAGCCTTCCCCCTGTACTCTAATTTCACTCCTTCCATGAATCCCGTGCGCTGTTTTTGCCTTGACCTCCCTTTCCAAGTGAGGAGGGACCGCTTATCAACAGCTTCCAAGCTGCTGATCTCGCTGTCTCTGACAGGCAGCCTCACACCACTCCTATCATTTATCCACAGGCATTAAACCATGGAGTTTCCAGCTGCTGCAGCAGCACTTTGTCCTCCAGAAATAAACAATCTGCTTTCAAACCCAGCGATGACTGGGACCTGTCCTGACTAACAAACAGCATTTCCTTGGAGGTGGCATCTGACAATTAAATAGGGCTAATTTCTGAAGATCCTGCTTCATTAAGGATTATTAAGAGATTAACATTTAATCCATTCTAGTGCATAAATGATGAGGGTGTGGATAAAATATTGAATCTCATTCCTTTGGGTGCAATTCTCTTTCAGTACTTGGGGAGAATAATTGCTGGTAAAAGGGATAGGTTAATGGTGCACCTGTCTGCTATTTGTTTGGTTTCTAATATAAAACACAGCAAAACAAAAAATCAGACTCAACTGAGTAAGAAGTCTAGAGTTTATGAACAAAAAAAAAAAATCTCAAAGGTTGTTGATCTTTCTCACACTTCAGTATTTATGGAGATTTTGAATCCTCAGATGATCTTCCTTCTTTCCTTAGGAACATATCCTACCCATAACATAACAAATGATTTGGTTATTTAAAATCATTTTTCCTCGTTTTTAAGTTTAAATATGACAGATTAGGCATTGGAAAACACTGTTTTGAATAAGTTTTGCTGATTGCCCTGTGAAAGTAAAAAGTAATTCTGAAGTAATGCTTGTGCTCTTGATTCTTTAAAAAATGAGGCTTTAAGGGAAGAATAATATGAGTTGGATTCTTTCCAGTGGTCTTGTTCAGCATTTTGGCACACAGAGATAACACTTTCAAGAGAGGAAGCAATGATAATTATTCCATTTGCTGAGGAATCTTAAATGTTATTTGAAAACATGACTCAAGTGTTTGTAAATACACCCTGATCATGATTCTGTGCTCACACCCAGCACTTCTGTAGTTATGCTTCGCTTCAATAGTCCTCTCCAGAATTGTTCCACAGCCATTCCTGCCTATCCATCCTCCTTATTTTAAATCACACACAGTACAAGATGAAACAAGCCCCAGATGACTGTAATAAACCCCAGGTGGATGGTAAGTAAATATCCTGTATACAGAGCAATGTAAGTGCACTTGCAGCTGCTGGATCAGGACACGGTTTGACAGAGGCAGTGCAAGCACCAGTGAAGCCCTTCGGGCATGGCTGGTTCATCTGTGGTGAAATCCAGGAGCTCCAGGCACCTGCACAGACACAGATGAAATCTGTACCACCATATCTTCATTACTGATACCCCTCTAATTGGGTTAAGAAATGCTGTGCCTCCCATTGCTGCATCATTTGTGTGAGTGAATGTCTTGGGCTGCTGCTCAGGGGAAGGACACGCAGGGGTGAAGGAATCCCAGCCCTTCTCACTGAGAATCAGGTAGAATTTGGTTATTTAGCCTGGGGGAGAGGAGACCCAGGGACACCTTGCTGCTCTCTACAACTGTAGCAAGGTGGGGATTGCTCTCTGCTCCCAAGGAGCCAGAGAAGGGGCAAGAGAAAACAGCCCCAGGTTGTGTCAGGTCAGGTTTGGGTTGGAGATCATGAAAAATTGATTCACTGAAAGGGTTGTGAGGCATTGGAGCAGCCTGCCCAGGGCAGTGGTGGAATCATCATCTCTGGAGGTCTTGGAAAGGTGGAGATATGGGGCTCAGGGATATGGCTAGTGGTGGAACAGTTGGGCTTGATGATCTTAGAGACCTTTTCCAACCTAAACAAATCCATGATGGCATTCAAGGATACTATCAGGAAGAGCCATTATGTCCAGAATGAGTCCATTCACAATTCAATTACTTGATCTGTAGGATTTATGTTGCATTTTATTATAATAATTCTCTTTTCCTTAGTTCCTGGCCACCAGTAAATATTACTGCCCAGTTTGTCACCAGAGCTGGTGACAAACTTTCACTGCCTAACGTGCCAAATGCTGAGAATTGGGAACCCATTTAAAACTCAGAGTCAATGTAGCAAGTGGGGAATGCCAACAGCTGGTATCAAAGTACTTCAGACACAAACAATTCAATACAATGTTATCTTACTTAAATTTAGGAAGATTTTTAGTATCTTTTAATGTTTTTAATACACATATTTTTTACCCACAACTGGAAACTCTGTGGAAAAATAGAATTTTAGCAGAAACTCAGGAAAATGGAAAGCTTCCTTTCAAATGTTAAAGCAGAGTGGCTATTCCTATGTTGCAAAGACTAACAGTTGGACACAAATGTACTGGAAAATCACAGAAAAATAATTTATTCATCAAACTTAATGCCAAATTCCTTTTTTTTCTCCAATATAATTTACATTTTTAGTAAACCAATCAGGTGATTTCTGATACAAAGATGATTGAATAATAAAAATGCTCACTTTCAGCCAGAAATACAAGGAGGCATTTGAAAAACAGAGTCACAAGAATACTGAGCAGAACATCTTCACACAAACACACCCCTCAAGCTGCTGTATTTCAATGGGGAAGGAATATTATCCCTCTTCAAGTATTAGAAAAGGTGTAGGAGTAGAGAAGGAGAAGGAAAGAGACCTTTCAAAGGAGAACACTCTCAGTGAGTCACTGCTGTGGTAAGGGGTAGAAAATATCCAACTCCTTTTCAAAGACTTCAGAAAGGCATTTGTGTGCTCTGGGTCCATTTATCTGCTTGTAGGATCCCAGGAAAGATGAGAAGTTGTGGCAAAAAGAAAATTGATGGACTTTCAGGGCCTTTTCTTACCACCCACTCTTGCTCAGCTCACAACACATAGAACATTCTTTACTACATGCTCTTCCTATCTATTTTGCCACTGCCAGCTAATAAACCTCAGTCATTTTCTTAGCTGACTACCTGGCAAGATGGAGAACAGTGAAAGCCTGCACAGACACTGCCAGACTGACTGAATAGGTGGGAAAATGGTAATGTTTTATGTCAGAACTGAATTTAAGCTTCTAGCAAATCTGAAACCTCAGGTGAGATGTTGGGATGATTTTCTGACGTCCTTTTTTTCGAACACCTGCCTCCCACTCAGTTATGCTGAGCAGATAATAAATCCCTGTCAGTCTGTACAGCCTCTGTAGCACTAAGGAACTTCTGCATACCTACACAGAGCTTTCTCATGCAAGGCTAGACAGGAGAATAATTTGGTATTCCCAAAAATTTGGTAGGCCTTTTAATTACCTTTCTTTCCCCATTTGCTCTTCCCAGATGAGAAGTGGATCTTCCTCAAATAACTTATCTGCTATTTCTTAGGCTTTTAAGAGACCAAATCAGGTCGAGGCAAAACAAATGAAGTATCATAAAACAAACAATGAAACTCCATTCAGTTGAAAAATATTTTGCCTCAAATTCATCTGCTCAGTTACACTCTCAGTATGCCCCAAATTCTTATACTTTGGAATTTCTTGTGCTTGTGTCTAATATATATGTGGAGCTCATATGGGCTGTAATTCAACTCTGGGCAGCTGCTCAACATTTTTTTTTTGAGATCTTCTGAAGCACTTTTTAGCTCAAAGAGCCCATCATCCTTTCTGTTTTAGACACATATATAGGGTATTCTAAATACTTCCACAGGAAGTAGGAATTGATACTATTGAAAAATAGTGGTTGGTGCAAAAGCCAGGGTAGAAACTCACCACTTGTATAAAATCATCAGCAGATCATAATAGCAATTCTATTATCAGTAAAAAAACAAACAAACAAAATAAAAAAAAAAAAACAAAGAAGGAATTCTTTCATGTGTAAGTACTACTAGGAAAAATAATATGCTTCAAGAGATAGATTGCTTTAAATCATGAAATGCTGAAATTTAAGGTAAACTACAAACTAAGTTGTGCTTTATTAAAACATATAATTATAGCTCCATTTCAGCTGTCCTTTATGGCACAGATTACAGCGAGCTGTTAGCAAAGAGGGGCAGCTATCTTATAACGATACACAAACAGAATATTGCAATTGAAGAATTCCTCCTGAACAAAACAAAGGGCTAATTGAACGTTAAATTTCTGGATTTGGCACTTGGGAGGCTTTGACAGGGCTGGAATGAACAGTAACCCACTGGGCAGCAGGAAAAGAGCAGCTCTGGTGATGATGCTGAGTGCACTGCAGTCTGCTGACTCAAGGACACGTGCAGCAGTCAGGTGAATTCACAGCTTACATTTCCATCTGCACACAGCAGGAATCCCACATGGCAGGGGTGCAGGGAATGTCCCTGGGAGAAAAGCACACCGCAGGGCTGCTCCTTAAGGCAAGGACACCCTGGTGAGGGCACAGCCCGTGTTCTGTGCTCGCTTTGCTCCCAGCTCTGCAGCTGCTGCACGCACCAGGGATGTTCCCAGCAGTGAGGTGTAGCTGGCACAGCAGGATCACTGGATTTAAGCAGGATCACTGGATTGACAGAACCCTGCTCCAGGAGTCAGGCTGCGAGGTGTGGACAAGGACTGCAGCTCCAAGTCAAGTGCAGATTTCCAGTGCTCCCTTCCCTGTTCCACCACCCCACTAATTTACCCCTAAAGCGCCTCAGTGTTTGCAGCGCTCCTCCATCCATGGGGGAACTGAGAGTGCTCTGCTCTGGAGTTCCTCCGTGTTCTGGGATAAAAACAAGACAATGTCCATGTTAAAGCTGACTTTTGCTGGCTCACTGGAGCTGCTGAAGGGCAGCATCTTCAAGTTGGAAACTGCACAGAACCAGAATGGCAGGGGTCAGTCAAGTACTTGCCAGCTCTGAAAGAAGGGAAAAGGCAAAAAAGCAATTTTTTGTGTAGGCAGAGAGGTAACACCAAGAAGACAACCCAGGGCAAGTACAACCCAGAATTGTACAAGGTGCTACTTCATGCCCTGAAGGCTCTGAACAATTCAGTTTATCCCAGTTACAATATGAAGAATTAAAACTGACAAGACTAGAAAGGCATCATAATCAGGGGAAAGTCCTCACTCCAAAAAGACACTTCTAAAACAAACTGGCCTGTTTAGCCCAAGAAAGCAAGGGCTGGAAAGAAGTACAGTTGCTCTTAGAAAATTCTTTAGAGACACTCCAGGAAGGGAAAAGAAGCTAAAATATTGGCAAAGTAAAAACCAGGAATAAACTGCTTTGAATTTATCTAAGCAGTAGAGATTATAATTTTGATCAGAAGGGAGAGGCCCTAGAACAGCCTTCCTGAGGAGTAGTTGGAGAAACATTTTGTAGCTGGGATATATTTAATTTATTAATAGACCACATGATATATTTGCACACCAGAACAGAAGACTGTTTTTGATGACCCAGAATCCTGCCTTCCCTCTACACCAGCAACTGTATTTGAAAGCAGAAATTAAATTTAACCAAGGTCTATCCAGTCTTAAGAAACTTCATGCCTGATTCTCTTCCAGATTACACCATCTGGCCAAGTAACTTTTCATGGAAAAAGAATGGGACACCATATATTTACTACTGCTGAAAAATACTATCAAATGCTACCCTTAAATGCACATATTAAATGGAAGATGTCAGTGTTAGCTATTCCTTATGCCAATCTACAGGCATTTTAATAATTGTGCTATTAATATGATAACTATTAATAAAAAAGTTTTAGAAATAATGAGCTAACCTTGTCATTTAAAGCATTTTGTATAATTAATTATTTTATATAATATACTATTTTATATTATTAATATAAAGCATCTTATATAATTTAGCAGACATGAAAAAAAAATATTGTCACCTTAAAAAAGTACATTTGAATTAAGAATGAATAATTTCATTTCATTCTAAGTATTGATCAAAGACCATAGCCTAGCTCTTTTGTATTTTCATGGAAAAATGCTAAAACATAGCACTGAAGTTCATGTTTCCTTATGCTGACTGAAGATCAGACATTTACAAAAAGTGAATAATATTTGCATAGCAAATGAGCATCTAATAACATGCAGTAAGACATGTAATGTCAAATTTGCATGAGATATTAGCTTTTATAAACAGCTAATGTCTCTGTCATTATCCCCTTTACGAGTCTGTTGTTGAGGGCTTTTTAAGAGCCTCATAATTTTCGTTTGATGGGTTATAAAAATAACAACTTGATTTGGATAGTAGCTTAAAATGTTAATCACATTTCATATGGCAAAGAACAGAAATCAGTGCTATCAACATTTATACATGCCACACACTCCAAGATCTGTCCAGTTTTAAAGAATTCCTGACATCAACTTTGTGTAGTATGAAAAAATTTCATCTGAAACTGGCAATGTTGGGAGGAGAAGATGCTACTAAGTCTACTCAATCCATGAAAATTGCATCTGTGCTGTAGGGCAACTTCTGGATACCTCCTCCTGATCTGGAGGTGTCCAACCCTGCATCCTCTGTTCCTGTGCACTTCAAAGTATTGTTAAAAACCACTGTGTAAAGATTTAACTGTTTTGAGACCTTCTGGTACCTGCTCTTTGTTACTCATGTTTATATCAGACAGCAAGATTTGTCTGTGATTAATGCTAATTAACGTGATGCTCCGGCTCCACGTTTCCTGTGCACCAATGAGCAGTCATATTTTTACTTGAATTCCTGGATTTACCTTCACTGGAGTTTTATCTCCTCTGACAGAGCAAACAGAAACCGGCAGTTTTCACTTCATATGGTTTTGCAGATTGAGAGTGAACAGTGCATTTTTCTCTCTGTGTTTGAAAGCAGAGCAAGATCCTTGCTCACATTCATGAGGCACGAGTGAACAGAGAGGGCTCTATTCTGTCCCCCCTCGCCAGGTCCAGGCTGGTGTAACTTGGCACTGGGACAGTCACTTCTAACTCACCCTTTTGTAATGCAAGCAGGGTTCCAAGTTGTGGGATCTCCCTCAGCTGAAGCTGTTTGAAGGGCACACAAACCAGCCTGCAATATAATGGATGGCTTCAGCAGCCAGCCCTCATTACTGCTAAATGAACCCACCACAGTTGTTTACAGTATTTCAGATATTTCCTATAGTAAGTATAAAAGTTCAGACAGTGTTTGTTATATAGTGATATAACCTTCTTTATTTCTATATTGCAGTCTAAGCAGCTGCTAAAAGCACGCATTAAACTCTTGCACATTCACAAGTAACCAGCTGCAATAAAAGATGAATTGTGTGTTACTATCTATTATTGTTAATTTTGAATTGATTTACTGCTAAAACAATGCTTTCTTTCTAAGAATCTCACTTCTGTTCTCACACTAGTTGCACACTGATGTAATTTAAACAATTTTTGTACAGTCTTCCCTGAAATAACTATAAAACATCAGATTAAAGTATGAGGCTTAAAAAGAACATGGAAAACTCAAAAGGTTATACATATGTATTTTTTCTTAGGCTGTCCAGCTGACTCTCCAACCTCACAGGCAGGTTTGCTATTTTAGCAGTGATCTGTAAGCTTGGGGAACGTTCACATTTGGGAATGTGAATACTCATGTGCAAATTGTCTCATCACTGAGATTACTCCAGCCCATCCCACCTTGAACACTGCAGCTACAGCAGGTGCACAGCCCAGCTGCACATGGCAGAACAAGCTCTGTGCTTCTCGTGCACAGGGGTTCTGGCTGATGGAAGCTTGCACAGAGGGATCTGCATCATTTCATGCCTCAGTTTTACCATTCATAAAACAGACTCCCTCTGAGCAAACCCCTGTTCAGAGATGGGTGCTGGTGCTTGATCTCTAACCAACCACAAAACTTTCTTTTGCTTGAACCATGTAAATTCCCATTCATGCTACACTTCAATGAATGATTTCTCATAACTCCTAGAAATCAAGAAGTCATTAAATTTGTTTTATTTTTTCATTTTCAGACTCCAGATGAAGAGTTGGAAAAGAGAGGCTGGTAAAACTCTTTAAGCTGATACAGGCATTTGCCACTGGTTTCTATTTCACTCATTTTACCTCGCCAACGCTGCCTGAGGTGCACAGACCATTCAGGTACCAAATCATCATAACACAAGCCAAAATGCATTTTATGAAGCTAGGAAGCCCTCAAGGATAGCACCAGGGCTAAATGACAGCTTTTGTTCAGCTCTCTGCTTCGCTGTGCTGGGGATCTGTCTGCGGGCTCTGGCAGCAGGAGATGCTCATGTCTCTGAGAGTGCCTTACTTACTGATTTGGAAGAAAGCACCAACATTTCATCCTGCCTGCTGGATTTAACTTAGATGGATATACAGAAACTGAATACTAATAATGGTAGAAGAAGAGAAGAAATAACTTCACATCCCTGCCAGCTGAGCTTTCCTAATTGCTGGCCCCAAATTTGGGAGTTAGAGCAGAGCTGAGTTTTGTGAGTTGCTGTGACTGCTGAACTAAAGGAAATCCTTTCTCTGCAGAAGAGTTTCTTTCTCCCTTTCAGAGACCAAGTGATGCTATGGGTGACTAAACAAAAAGGTTAAAAAATATATTGGCTTTTGGCAGTTAGAACAGGTATTTCTTGTACAGAGGCGCTTGCCAAAGCTGGAGACAGCCTGAAGAAAGACTTCACTGAAGCTGGAAGTAAAGGACAGAGACTTCTGACATCTGGAACATGAGGAGTGACTCCTTTCACCTCCACTTTCCCCTTCACACCCCCCAGTGACCTCCTCTCCATTCAGCACTTACACTTGAGGTGTCATGCACATCCTTGCATGAGAGCAGGCTACACCAGAGAAAAAAAAATAGGTGTACAAGAGCAGAAGGCAGAATAATCAGGCAGAGACTCTTGACTCAGGTCAAGAAATTCACTGCCAAATAATATTTCTAAGTAAACTGATACACTGGCCCCAGCACCCACCCTATCCTTAGCTCATGTGAGAATTGGCATGACCCAGAGCCCACTGAAGGGCAAAGCACTGGCTTTGCTCATGGCCTTATCCAGAGGATGGAGAAGTCAGCTCTCTCTGTGGAGGCACAGAAGTTTTCACAGAGCTGTACAGCTGCAGCAGAGGCTCCTCAGGAATGCTGGTGGGACCTGGGCAGGGTTACAGAGCTGACCCACAGGGCACTTCCTTCTATTTCCAAGGGGGCATCTGGAGATGGAATAAAACTCCACCACTTTGCCTTCTCTGAGTTTCACAAAAAGGTGCATGGCTAAGGTGCACACTTGTAACATCTTAGAAGACTGAAGCAAATAATATTTATTACATATAGTCATGGTGTATTTTACGGTCTGCTGGAACCATCTCATGAAATGTTAATTTTGAGAGCTATTTCCCTTCAGTGAAAATGGGACAAGCAACAAGAAATTACAGAGAGACCTGAAGTATACAAAGAGGCAGGAATGGTTTGCACATTCCAAAGCTTTGGCAGATCTACTTTCAGGAAATGATAGTTCTGCATGAATTTCAGGCAAAATGAGGAAAGGAAGAGAACCTTAATATTTATTCTGACTCTCTAAAGTATTCCCAGTTACTAAAGCTACTGCTGTGGTTGTGAAAATACAGGCCTCACCTCAGTAAATGTGCTCTGATCTGTGTCGCAGAGAAGCTCCTACTAAAATTTCTCATTGATCCTGAGAGTCTCCAGATTAAGCTAAATCCTTATTCATGTTTACATCACAGCAGCACAATTTCAGGCTCTTTTTCTTTTATGTAGGTAGGGTTTTTCTCTCCCTCAATAGAAGCAAGCTTGGCCCAAATGCCTGTAATGATTCCCCTTGCAACAAGCCTCAGTGCACACAGCCATTCACATGGCAAAGCTAAAAATTTTGGTACTTTGTTTGGAATTTAATATTCTCTGTTTTTAATTTTAAGTTTTAAAAAGCATTTATTAACTACAGAGAGAAGAAAAACTGCATTAACAGGACAGTGCAATTACTTCATTGCTGAGTTCACAATGAACTGCTGTCAACTCTTCAGGCACACACAAAATAGAAGGGGGTTTTACAGCCTGTCACCATCTCCTGACAGGCAGGAAAAGTCACTGCTAATAATCAAAACAAAGCTCCTTTCTGGGGTCTAACTACTCCCAGGAACACTCTGCAAGATGACAGACTTTAGTTAATTCACAACTAGAATATGCTTTTGCTTCCAAGCTGAAAATGTTGCTGCTTTCCCAGACACAGCCAGAGAGCTGAGCTCTCTTTGAACTCCTTTTTGCACCTGAGCCCTGTTTGACACAGCAAAGGCACATCCCACATGGAATTTTACCAGCAAATGTCACTGGAAGCAGACACTTCCCTGACATTTGTGTCTTGAGAAGCACCATCAGACAACCCAGCAGGATCCTCTTAAAATCTTTGTATTCAATAGCGTTTCTGAAATGTTGCATGTTTCTGATTTTGTTGAATCAAATTTCCACCACACTTTAACCCCAGATTCTTATTCCAGGAACAGCCAAATGGTACCGAAACACAAAGATTGAGATGGGTGTAGGAGATGATTTCCTCGAGTTTGGAGCACACGTTTGAACTGCTTGTAAACAACAGGTGAGAACAACAGACCCCCTAACTACAGTCCTAAGGTAGCTAAATGAGGCAGATTGAAAGTGAGGGCTTCAGACACATTTAATGAGTGAATGTTGATGCTTCCAGACCTACAGGCCAGATGGTCCTATTTCTACAAAGCCCAAGGATGGAAAAAAAGTAAAACCCTCCAGGTGTCTACTGTACACTTCAATCTGTGATAATAGTCAAGAAATGACAAGTCTGATAAATTAAAACCCCAGGAGGCAAAGCCCAAACCAGAGAGAATTTATAGAGAAAATACAATTTATGCAGCAACTTATGGAAAGAAAATGGGAATTAAAACAACTTCCTACAAAAGAACTGTAATAATTTAATTTAATCCACAGTGTGTAATGTTTGGTTTATTTTTAAAAATTCTAATTTGGAAGAAACTGTTCTTTGCTAGCCTCCACCTGTACTAAAGTCTTCTTTCTCATTCAGACTTACACCACTTGTCCAGCCCCACTGCCAGTGCCTGTCATGTTGCACACTAATGTATTATTTATATTTTGTACCAACGTTTCGTGTGGCCTTGGTGCTGCAGTCAGGCTCAAGCAGATGGATCCTGCAGTCCTGCAAAGCCTGTCACAACAGGAGAGGGACGGTGCCCACACACCAGGCTGACACAGAAAAGAACCTGTTGCAGAATAATAATCTGGGTGAACCTTAATTTGTGCATACAACATTTCAAACACCACTGAGACAGCTGTGATTTTCTGCGTTCAGTTTAGAAGCTCTCGTTGGGAATGCTTCTACATCAGTATTTAAAGGGGAAAAAAGGGTATTTCTTCCTTGATTGAAACTTATGTTGATTGAGCTGTCACATACCTTATTCCAAGTAACACAAGCAGGATGCACCAAAAGCAAGAAATTTTCTCAAACAGGCAAGAAAACACAGTATTGAACTTATTAAAAATACCCATGTGGATAATTTTATTCCAGCTTTGGTGTTCCTTACTTTCAGTACAGCATGGGTTTTACAGCATATCACATTTTACCAGACAGTATTTCATTAAAATTCCAAGTCCTTAGAAAATGGGAGGTTCATTATTTCTCAAATTTACCTATACTTCAATATGCTGAAATCATTAATCACCAGGAAGCTGAGGTGTTGCTATGCAAATATTCACTAAGTGCCCACATCACTGCCTCATCCAGGTAAGACATTTGAAGCAGAAGCCCACTGAATTTGGTCAATGTTATTGAAAAATCAAGGCAAAGCACAAAACCTCCTGATGCTCACTCAACAGATGTGAACTCAGATTCTGGCTTGTGATAGCCTAGATATGAATTTAGAAAAGCGTGCACAAAACCAGAAAGGTGTTATTTGAAAACAAGACAATGTTACACACCTTTTCTCAAAACAAATTAACTCGCTTTATACAGAATCCACCTGTTCATTTCAGAAATTTGGGCATCATTTTGTTTGCTGCTACGATATAAAATCATAAAAGTTATTGATTTTTGAGAATCACAAGCCTTTTCATATTAAAAAATGCTAACAGTGTCTTACATCCATATTCTTGGAAAATAGCAGATCTTGGCTGTACAAAATAAAACTCTTATTCCTTTATCTTTAGTAAAAATCCCCTCACAATTTACTCCACAGTTACCAGATTAGTTACACTTTTCACTTGCTCACTGTCTTTTCAAAACTAAATGCAAACAAAAAAAATTCTCTGTGAAAAGGATTTTATCTTTCTGTGGACTTTCCCTCTCTCAAGGTCCCAAGCAGAATGAGAAGTGGAAGCTGGTGTGTGTGTGTGTGTCCTTTTGAAGAGGTTATGTAGACTGCAGATTTCCCCCTGTTGTTAATGCTTAAATAATCCATTTCCTTCTCCTTGATGTATCTGCAATCTTTGTAGACTAAAAACTTCCACATTGGCATTTCCTAATGAGCAGAAGCATCTGTATGAGAATCTTGTAAACAAACTTCTTAAATGCTGTCTTAAATCTCATTTTTCACTAAAACACACAAGCATATTTTTAAAAAAAATTTAGAGCTCTGCTATGTTTTTCCTGGAAATTTTCCAGTCCAAGAGTGTAATCCCTGTTTATGTATCTACATGGATTTGGCAACAATCTGAAACAACAGCTGAGGTGACCCCTCATAGGCAGGTATCTCCCATATCTCATAATTATTTAAACAAAACCATCATCAGATAATCCACTGCACATCAAGGCATAAAAACATCACTTAGTTCTTAAGTAAATAATTAGTCTGCTCACAGCCAAATATAATAGATAAAATGAATTCCAAACAACCTACACACTTACACTAAGAATATTCTAAACTCCAAAGTCAGGCATCTAAGAGCCTTTCTGGGCCCAAAAGCATTTTGCAAGCTTTGTTCTGATTGCACTTCACCATACATGCATGAATCCAATGACCTGACATGGTGCCAGTGTTTGATCTGCTGCTGAGCAATGAAAGCTGAATTACACCTTTCATGGTGCTCTAATTTCCCATCTTGCAGTTAAGGCAGGTAAGGAAAAAGCCTTTGGGGATCCAAGAAGCAGCAACATGCACAGAGAACTACTGACCAGGGAAATTACTTAACTATATTGGCCACATGCTCAGGTAGGTTTTCACAGATCATTGCAGCTACCAAACAGCTGGAATGGAGTATTTAGGCTCATCATCTCCAAACACGAGCTAATAAATCACTACAGCTTTCATGCAACCCCTCTGTTCTTCCAAACTTGACCATTTCAGGAGGAGAAGTGCAGCTCTCTGGCAGGGCAATCCTGACTTTGCATATGGTTTGAGGAAAGTAAATACTTCACAAACATAAATACATTTCATCAGCACAACTAAACCTTCTCATTATAGTTACATCATTGACGTTAGACAGCAAGAATTCAAACTACTTGCCAAGAACAGAGAAAATCAGTGTTGGTGCTGTGAACTAAAAGTGTCTCCATCTGCAGTGAGAATAGGAAGACTAAGGCTTGGCATCCCTCAACAATGAATTATGGGGCTATATGGCAATAAACTTAACACTTAGGTTGTAAAAGAAACCATAAATGGAACCACAAGGCCCTGATTTATGTACTAGATAGATCCTGCTTTGAGATCTAGATTAATTCTTTAATAAAGATGCTATCCATCACTGGAAAAGGCCTGCCTTGGTTGTTTATTTGCCTATCATGAACAAAGAGTGTTAATTATGTTGTTTCAGATATAGTAGGTCTTCCCTGATACTTACAGCCTGCCACAGAGCAATATGTCTTATGCAGGAATGCATTATATTTTCAATTGAAAACGACTTACCAAATTGAAAACATAATTTTTTTGTCATTGGAAGCCATATAATGTATTACAGCTTGCACTGCTACAAGATAGAAACGAGAAAAAATATCATATCTGCACCTATTTTTACTGTAGAAAAAAAGAGTTGTATATTCTTTCAATTATCAGTTAAAAAAAGTGTCACTAGGGAAGAAATAAAGCTAAGGATTAATTTCAGGAATGTCAAAATGTCAATGACTGTTCTGAAAACATTTCTGCCTACAATACTACAACAGGTGTTGTGGCCACTTTTCTCTCACCTTGAATAGAAATGTCACCAGGACAGGTGTTTTTACACAATCTCACTGCTTGGTTATTTTGGGATAGGTTCTCTTCCCAGACCAATCCAAACCACAGCAAAATTCGATGAAGAGAAGAGGATTGGTCTGACCACAGCCACAGTGGAAGGTGAGCTGGTACTTGGCTGGCCCCAGTTTCACTTTCTATTTTTACTTTTGACTTTTCCCACATCAAAGCTGAATGTTACAACAACAAAACATCCCCAAGCCTAAAGCACCCAGGCCAAACTGAGGCAGTTAGAATAAAACCTCCAGGGATTTACTGACTCTGATCTAAGACAGAACTTTAAAACGCAATTGTCTCATTATTGCCCACTGGCAAAATTAATTTTCATCTATTATTGTTATGAAATTAAAAGGTAATTTTAATTAATAAAAATATTTTTAATAAGTAAAAAATATGGGCTAACATTAATGACTGTTAATCTCATAAAAAGTTTCAATATCCCAATTGTATGCAAATTTTGTTTGATGTAAAAATAAATAAGTAAAAGTCAAACACTAACTGCTACAGTGCCATTCAGAAGTGGGAGAACAGGTTTTGATGCTAAAAATAGGGATTTCTGATTTGAAATGCAGATTAATCCTATTGCAAAGGCATGGCTGGTTTTAATTGGATATTTCATTTTTAGATCTCTGTATTATTCCAGCAATGAAGCATCAGTACAATTTCTTGGGTCAAATAAGCCATCAGGAGCTTAATTAGGTAACATCAACTCAAGCTCTTGAGCCTTACTCAAATATCACTGAAACCAGTATCTTCCATTGATTTCAGCAAGTTTTGCTTCAGATCCATACTCATTTCCTTCCAGCCAATGAAGTGCTGCCATTTTCCCAATATCTTTTTGCAGGCCTCCTTATTTGTTTCTCCTGTGCTCACTGCTGCCTCTAAAATAAACCCATAATGGATTTAGCTTTATTTTTTAATTGAAAACAAAGGAAGGCAGGCAATACTTTTCCAATATTTCTATATCCTTTAATCCAACTTCTAACAATTACCTCCACAGCCACTTTATTCTTGGACTGGCATTAAGTATCCAGTTAGGGTTTCTGAAGCCTTTGGACTAAGAATCCTGTGATGACAAAAATAAAAATTTCAGCAGTTCTTGAGCTGAAAAAATAATATTTCGAAACTTCTTCCATTCCATCTGCAATGGAATGGAAGAAGTTTGTATACCTCTTCTTGCAGTGGAAGAGGTATACAAAATGCAAGCACTCTGTCTGATTAAAAAACCCATTACTGGAACCTGAAATTTCTTCAGTCTCAGCAGCTTGGTTTGGGCTTAAAAATTGTTTTGGACAAATACTCAGATAACATAGTGGGTTTTTCCTAATTCTGTCTTTTAATCCTGAGAGCTACATTTCCTTATCACTGTTGCTGGTTTAATCTAAACATTTTTATTCCTATTCCTTCCCAGGTTGTCAAGATTATGTCCCTATTTACATTTTCATTCTCTTGCCTTCAAACCCAGAGTTCCAATCTGTGCATGTTTTTGGTAAGCCAGGAGAGCAATATCTGGAAGTTTTAGTAAATCCTACTTTATAGATAATGAACTGTGCTTTTGACTTGTAATTTTAAAGCCATGAAAGTTTTCTGAATATATTGCAATGTTCATTATAATTTGTCTTCTTCAAGAACTTCCATTTCCTTTAGAGTTCCCCTCTTTCACTGAAAGAAATTCCAGTCAGTGGCCGTGCACTTTTGATTGAAACAAGTGCCAGTTTGACCTTTTAACTTTGTTTTCATTTATTTTAGAGATAACAGAAGACTGATGTTAATGTTTTGTAGTTAAGAGACCTGTATGTTGTCAAATCTCCTTTAACACACAGTGGTAAAAACTGCATATCTGATGCTCAGCCTGTACTCTCACTACCCAAAATGTTTTTCCTCCTGATTTACATGATTAACTTATTTAATGAGGCAGAAAGAAGGTCTCATCCATTGTAGTTAGTCACAAGCAATGCAGTACTGAATAAACAGCAACAGCACATTAATCTCTCTGACTTTTCATTATTACCCACTAACAGGAATACATTTGTACCTGCTTTCATGGTTAAATGCACCTGTTTGCTGGTTTTAAGAAGGGAAGTAAAAAGCAACCCCAAAATTATGACACAGCTTATTAAGAAATGCGTTTTGGATACTGCTGGAAGTGCAGTAAATGCCAGAAGGGACAGTTCCTCCATGGCCACTGATAAGAGGCCATGGCAACATCTGGCACCGTGAGAAGAGTTTAGGAAAGGAGAGCACATGAGATAACTCACCCCCAAGGAAGGGAGCCAGCACACGAGGGCTCGCTCTTCTCCCTTCAGCAGGAAGGAGATAATCAGAGCCCAATAAAAGATCCTGGTCTCCCATGTGTGAGACATGGAAATCCACAGGCTTTCCTTGTGCACAAATGCGTGGGGCCTTTCTGTCCCCGGCAGCTGCTGGCCCATGATGGGGTCCTCACACACAGAATCAGTTTCCTCAGGAGCAGAAGACACGGTTATATATCATGTATTGCCTTTTCCCACCACTTTCTGTCCAAAGAGGTAAATAAAAAGTGGTATTTGGTGTTATCTATAGGTGCAGCCTGCTGACATTGCTGCGTGAGGACGTTGCCAAGCAGAGCCCTCTTCCCAGCCAAGTGATCATTAGAATGGTTAATTATGGCTAGATCTTGTCAGAACAGCCACTCTCCAGCACAGAATCCATGTGCTCCAAAGAGAGGGGTGATGATGACAGGAAGACCCCTTCATTTCTGTTTTGGCTGGGGTTTTTTAGGTTGTGTGACACCTCAATTCTGGGACTGCCCTGTGCCAGCAGGACTGGTGTGCCAACATTAAAACCCAAGCCCTGGGAACAGGGTCTGCCTCAGCAGGACAGGGTAGACACACAGAACAGGAAATTCCAGCAGAACTCCCAGAAAGCAAAACCCCTGTCATACAACCTCTCAGTTAAAACCACCAGAAACTTGAACCACTGCTCATCTTGAAACACTTCTTATTGGTTGGAGCAAATGAAGATGATGGAAAATGCTCCTTTACAATCATCTCCACCAATGCCCCATCCAGCCCCATCACTTCCAGGAATGGGGCATCCACAGTTTCCTTGGAGAACCTGTTCCAGTGCCTCACCACCCACACATGAAATAATTTCTTCATGATATCTAATCTAAACCTGCAATCTTTCAGTTTAAAACCCTCAACCCCTGTCCTATGCAAAAAGTCCCTCTGCAGCTGTCTTGTAGCCCCTTTTAGGTGCTGGAAGGCTGCTATAAGGGAAGATATGAATATCACAAGCAATACATTCATCTTATCCATTATTCAGAAGTCTTTGTATTCTAGGAATTAAATATTAGCCAGATCTATCCTTGTCTGCATGAAAAGATCAGTCCCATTGACCAGCAGTACTTTGAAGATGCCAACAACTTTAGATCAGAATCTTTCCACACAAAGGTTTTTTGATGGGTTTTTTTTTATTCTTTTTTCTAATGAACCCACAGGCAAACTTTGAAGGAAGGAGTATAAAAGGCAGTGAATAAAGCAAGGTTCATGTCCATTTTTGTCTTTGTGGAGAAAAAAGAATCTGTCTGGGAATCAAGATTTTGTAATGGGCTGAGCTGCCATTGCTGCTGCTTGCTCTGTCCCAATGCACCAGAGCCAAACCAAAATCTTCCTAACCCAGGGGATTGATGTAAAGGAAGCAGCACACTTTTCAAAGATGAAGGGAGCTGTTAAAGACAAAAGGAGGTAGTGATCAACAGGAAATAGACATTTCTAATTGTAGATAACCAGTAAGAGAAGAGAAATTAGAAGCCAGAGCTGGGGGAAGAGCGGTAGGACGATGCACAGACAGACAAGGTGGGTTTTGCTTGTTTTCTGGGTATGTTGAGATAAAGCAACTCTATGTCAAGACAGGATGGGGGCTTTTACCAAAGACAGGGAAAAAGAGTTCAGCAGTTGTTTCCCAGCCATATCTGGAAAGAAGATGTGCAGACCTCTCCCTCCACTAGCAATCGAAGTCTTTAGCAGACAACATTTACTCAGGATGATTTGCCTGCACCCAAGATTTGTAGCCTAATAAATCTTGGTACCTCACATATCCTCCAGAAGACTGAACAGCTTCGTAGTTTTAAGGGAGTATTGTGAAATATTTGATCTGAAAGAGGCAGGGTTATAGTTCCTAACCATCCTGAATAAAGATTGCTATTTGATGGTTCCTAACCAGCATTAATCAAGCCAGGGATTGTACTGCATGCAAATGTCCCCAGAGCTGAGCACAGGAATGTTTATTAAAAAAACCCAATGGATATAGTATATAAATATACAATTATTATATACATTATAAAATAATAAATATAAAAAATTAAAAAATGTACTCCTTATAACCTGAATCCAGAAGATAACAACCACCTAGTATTACCAGTTTACACAGCTGCTCTTTTTTGTTTAAGAAATACAATACTCTGTCCTGAGCTTCTAAACTCATTTCCTATGTTTGACCTGTGGAAATGTGTATTCAGGAAATGAACAAAGCAAAGAACCACACACCTTGCAAAATAACCCCAAGCACATAACAATAAATCTAAATTAACCTTAACTTCATGGTCTTTCAACAGAATTTTGCATTAATTTCTGATTTGGAAGATGTTTACCTGTCACTTTATATATGTCATATATTCTTCCCAAACCCTTCAATCCTTCTAAACAAAACTATTCTCTAGTTCTAATATCCCATCATATTAAAACAGTGTTAAAGACAGAAGAGATTTTATATTCTGGAGTTTTTTAATATTTTTACAGTATTCACAGCTGAAACCAGAGTTAGAAAAAAATGACTGGAATAATTTTCCATAGAAGAATTAGATCAAATCTGATCAAATGAAAAACCTCTTGCAGTGGAAATGTATGAAATGAAGGATTTTTATCTTGTCAATTGAAGAAGGCAGAAATGTTCCATTTCAACTTTCATTTTGAATACTTTAATTTCCATTCAATTTTCATTTATATTTACATATAAGCAGAATAAACATAAATGAAATGAATTAGCACATACAATTAAAGCTATCTGACCACAAAAAGCTTCAAAGTGTATTTTTACTTCCAAAGGCATTTGAGGACAACAGTCTGCTGTCTTCAAAGGACTCCTCTAGATGCAGGAAAAAAAATGGTAAAACATTTGTAGAAAACACAGCACAGATGGTGTTAATATCAAACAAAGGGTTATCATAGCTCACTCTTATCTCTGAGAACTAAGAGGCAGATCTACCTACAGAAACATCTGCACATTCAGTGAAAGGAAAGCCCTGCACATGCTCCCTGCTTTTCCAATATTCAATTTTGCACCAATACAGAAGGACAAGGAAGAGTTTGTTTTTTTCGAAACCACTGATATCAGTTGGGGAAAAAAAATGTATAGACATAGGAAAGAAAGAAAATGCAGGTAAGAGGTAACACAGCAAGGGACAATCTACAGAAATTAGAACAAAGAGGGACTATGACACAAGATGAAAGTCTGGAATAAAACAATCCACAAGTCCCATTTCCTTAGCCTGCAGCTGGTTCTTTTTTGGCCACAAGCTGTGTTTCTGGGAACCTGAGCACCCTGCAGCCAGATAAACTGCTGCATCAGCCTGGGGCTCAGCTGAGCTGGGGAAGAGGTTACCCTGCTGCTCATGTCTGTAATCAACCTCTTCCTTGTTTCTGGTACCTCTCACTAAACTGGGACACAAGGACAGCATCAGAGACGTGAATAAACAGGCTAAAACAGACACACAGACCTGTGGGTGAAGTCCTGCTCTGCCCCACATCTGCTCCCAGCTCAGAGGGTTCCCTCTGCTCACAACATCTGGGACACCCCAGCACTGAAGTGACAGGGACTGACAATACTTCTGAATTTTACACTTAACTACAACATTCCAATTCCCAGTACAGAGCAAGGAAACTACTTCTTTTAACTTGTCATCACAGCTGCCCAGATCCACCAGTGGTTTTTCATTTGATATTTTGGATTAAACTTCTCAAGACTTGAAGCAAACAAAAAAAAAACAAAAAAAAACCCAAAAAAATTCTTAAAAAACCAAAATGAAAGCAAATCAAGTAACAGTAGCAACAACAAAACTTCATGATACTTATTGGAGGTGTAAAATTCCACTTCTACATGAATACTTCAGTATTCAAGCAGAGAACATGAACTATACAAGACAAATCAAAATTCATCCCAGCTCTGCATTAGACACAGAGTATCCAGACATGATACAGTTATTATGTGCAACCATTTCAATTACAAAGACTGCTAAAGCATGTAATTCAACAGCCACTCCACACAGTATCTCTTCAGCTGATCTGGCAAGAAGGAGCAGGACTTGCAGATTAAGTGCCAGCCTCCCAGCTGCCTGTGAGTGCTACCATTTACTTAAAAATGTATTTTCTCATTTTAATTGCATTGTGCCCAAATCAGAGTTTCTTTCCATGACAAACACCATAACCCAAATGTGTCATTTGAAAGAGTTATTTAAAATATACACTATTGCAAAGTTTTTTCAGCCTGTATTTATGTTTTTTTACTACACCACATCATCTCTTCATGTTACAACATGCTGTATACTGCTTAAAAATTAATTAATATTACAGCAACAGAAGTGCTATCATGGGAATTGTTTACTCTTTGGAATTTTAAGAATATTCTACAGCCTGGTTAGCATTAGTTTCTAGAAATTCATTTTGAAATCTGATAGTAATAGTTAAGGTCTGTTGCAGAAGAGCTTTCATGATGTGACACCTAATTATAATACAGTTTTAACAATCAAGCAGATAAAAGCAGTGCCAGTGATCCCAACAAATGTATTTAATTAAATGCCTCCAAAGGGGAAAATGCAATCACTTAGTAGGCTTAATTTTATATTACTATAAAAACTAGAAATTATTTTTTCATCCTAGTTTCATATATGTGTGTTGCTCTGGATGTATGGAGTATCCCAGAGCGCCAGTGGCAGGAGCAGCCTGAAACATCCATCTCTTGTCCATAGAAACCACATTCCCAACAAGAAATCACACAATGCAGCCTTTTCTTTTCCAAAAGACACTTTTTTAAAGAGACTTCACAGGATTTTCAGCGGAAAACTTTCATCTGATTAGTTTCTCAACATTTTTCCATGTATTTCATGAGAAGACAGAGCTGTTTTTTAACTGTTGTAACTGAGGGAACATTTACCAAGCCACGTTTCTTGGTATAAGCAAGTCAAATTATTGTAGTAACAGAACAGCTATTTCACCTCTATTTCACCTCTAGCAGTTATTTAACCACCAGGATATGGTATTAGTTTTATCTATTGACCTTTGATTATAATGCAGATATAAAAGAGAGGAGTAGTGAATTTTTTATTTCATTTGTATTTCCTGATTTTAAAAGATAGTGTGAAAGCAATTACCAGAGGAATTATTATATGGACAAAATATCAAGATGAAAATTCAGCTTCATGTTTGAATAATTATGAAATGCTTTTTGCACTAGTAACTAATGGGAATTTAAGCATCAATTGGATGAAATAAATTCTTGGATCCCAGAACAAAGAGCAAATACAATGCAGTAAATTCATCCTCTTTTCAAGTTTCGTGTGAAGAGAGCACAGAGTAGGGACCAGACAAAAGGCCAGCTCTTCTCTGTGATTTCATGAAAGCTGGTGACTAGAGGCCCTCAATCAGGTAATTGATGAAATTTGTACTTGTGCAAGTGATGCTAATTTACATCAAGCCGTGCAATCATGCCCATCACCAGAAACAGAACATGCACTATCACCCGAACAGTCATAATTAGAGCACAATGAAGCATTTCTCTAAGCTAATTCTTCTGTGCCTCTAAAATTGACCTTTTCCTGGAAATTCCTCTCTATTCAAACTTCCCTTGGTCTGGCTTTCAGCTCATTGTGTATTCCTCTTCTCCATCTCAACAGTCCATTAATGTTTAGTGCTGTCTCCCACCCTGCCTGGAGTCTGTTCTAATATCCTGCAGTGCTCAGTGTTCCGCACTTCACCCCTCTGCTCTCAGTACTTTACTCACACACAGCTTTTTATTTACAGTAGTAGCTTAGCACAGCAAACTCAGCACTCCTGCTCTCTGCTGGGGCACTTTCTGTCTGATCCCAGATACTCCCACCCTCAGCACCATCTCCAGCTTTTTCATCAGCTTGTCAAAACCTCGGGATTTTTCAATATCTTCTAAAAGCTTCCTTGCTCTCGCCCTCCTTTATCACAGCTGGAAATTATGTGATTTTCCCTGCTGTTCAACTTTGTAATCTAAGGTTTGTCTCTGATGTCTCACGCTGTGCTTTCTCTCCCCAGCTGCAGTAAACACCCAAACAAAGGTGAGAAGGATTCAGGTGTTTTCACCTGGTCCCCAGGCACTCAGCAACAAGAGAAGATGGGGTTCATAGGAGGCACCTCCACCTGCTCTCTCTTCACCAGCTGAAAGCTCTGTTCCTATTTCCAACCATTTACACCTTGCAGGACTACAAAAATCATTTCATCACCCCTACCAGAAAGTCCTCAGCTAGGGCTATACACGCTACCTCCACTCCATCCCAAGGCACTGCCCAGTGAAAAAGCTCTGAAGTGCTTCTGGCTGCCATTAAACACTCAGGATTTGTCTGCAGCAGCATTTGTCAGGGGACAGCTGGCACCTGCCTTGTCCAGCTGAAGGCACCAGTTATTATGTCTGTGCTGGAGAAAGGAGGGGAACAGTAATAACAACCCTATTCTCAGCTTTCACTGATTATGAATACTGCCCCATTTCATGGGAATGTTGGGGATCAGAGGGTGTGAAAGGACACATTCGTTGGCAGGTTGGCTGAGAGCTTTCAAGCCAAGTCTCCCTGATTCAGTGATTTCTACTTGTACTCAGTTATGCTTCCAGCACAGGACAATGAGATCTTTTTTTAGCTCTACTCTACTGCTTGGCTAAAGACACTGGAGTGAGTAACTCGCTGTGGTGTGGAATAACCATGCCAGTAAAGATGGTATTTGTGATGCTATGGTGGGTCTTATTGCACTGGCATGCACATTTTACACTATCAAGCTGAAAAATTCTCATTTGGACAAATAATTATCTATCCAAGGTCTCACCCGCTCAGGAAACCTCCCCAAAACAAACTTCATTCTCAGTAAAATTTTATTTGAGATTGTTACAATTGCAATTATTAGTATTGTTTCTAATCACTTTCAGAATCAGACTATTGTTTGTGGTGCTCCACAGCTTCAAACTGAGCCTAAATGTTTCCTAGAATATCTTCTCTCCCAGCTTGCTCTGGCAACTCATGAAGCAATAGAGTCCAGCTATTTTAACACTGCTAAAGCCACCCTTATCATCCCAGCAAAGTGACTTGAAGTTTTCTACCTATTTATAAATCCCTTTCAAAAAGGGTTTGGAAGAATTTAAGTCAACGTTATGTGATAACTCCTCCCTCTTCCTTAACAACCCAACTAATGTTGGACCTGACTGCTCACCAGCAGCTGTTTTATTTTCTTACAAAAAAAGGACAGCCACAAATAATTCTCACTCATTGCATCTAAACCTGGAAAATGATGTTATAGGCAGGTGATCCAACTTCTTATCTTAAAGCTACACACAGACCACCAACTGATATGTCACAGATATTTGTGAATGAATATTACCATTAAATTGCTTAGAACAAAGATAAATACTTTTTTTTTTTTTTCTAAATGGCCCTGTCCTACTTTATTTTCTGCATTGAACATAATACAGTTTGTGCAGTGGAGAAGAGAACACCCCCTACCAGCCTGGGTTTTGCCTCTGCTTCCCATGAACACCATTAAGTGTTTAATGGAGCTTGATTTCCATGGAAGTAAAGCTGGGAGTGAGTAGTTAATAAGACTGAGCACTGCATATTTTTTTCTGGAAAGAGTGAATTATGTATGTTTGGGGAGAAATGTGTAAAAAACCTTCTCAATACTCAAAGGTTATATGCCAAATTCATAAATGCCTACTCATGCACAGACCTCATTTTTTCTTTACTGCTTGCTGATGCTACTTGTTTCGGGCTGATGGTACAGCTGAGCAGACTAATCCTGTGGTGTAAATGGTTTTACAAGTCAATTGAATTACATTAAGAAAGAAATCCAGATTTTGCCATCCCTGGGAAGCCCCAGCTCTCTGCACATTGCTGCTCTCAGAGGATGCTTTTGTGATGTTGCTTCACCACCCAGAAGTCGCTCTATGAAACAGCAGCTCTGCAGCCAGGCAATCCCTAGAGCTAAATCTCCACTTGGGAAGTCTCTGTGTGCTCCTCCATCCTCCTTGGTGCAAGCTCACCAGCCAGACCAAGGATGCATAAAGGAAGTTTCTCTATCAGCAAAAGGAGGCAGCCCACAGGAGTGAGATGGGGCTCCCTGCAGCTGGAGCAGAGGGAAATTCACCTCACCATCACCTGTGCAGGAAAATCCAGGGCAGGGATGTTTGCATTCTACAAGGGCAGAGCTATTACTGCATTTCTGTGACAATATTTGAATACAAAAAGCCAATTATAATATTTGCATTCCTCCTAAAGAATAACAGACCATTTTCTTCTATCATTTCAATTGCAGTAATTTGCTGTTGCTCATGCTCCTTTGGAAAAGCAGAAGTTTCTAGAAACATCTGCAGCCTAAATGCTTGGTAAGGAGTGATGTTTATGCAAATGGATTTTGGTCCATGACACCACTGGAATGCTCAGAATGCACTTTCTAACTCTGGCCCTAGGTACTCCCATGTACTTTCAAAGATGTTTATAAACCTTCACTATTAATATAAATTTATAAGAAGTGATAATAATATATTTATTCCTCAGATATTACCAGGCTACTAAACACACATTTCTAGAGAGCTCAGATTATATAAGAGCTCCCTATATGTAGCAATTGTGTTTATAGCTTTTATCATGCATTTCAATCTTTTTAAATTATAGTCTAGCTGGGCAAAATGTTTTCAGCACAGAAAGATAAAAGGATCCAAATATCTCCACTAAAATGTTTCTACCAAACTATTTTCACTAGACAAAAAACCCACAAGCTGCATAAGCAGCAAACATTTTTGCAGCCTCTCCTCAAACTCTATTATAATTTCTAGGAATGGGGTGGAGAAAAAAGGGAAAGGTAGCACAAGTGAAAAAGTATTTATTGGAAACAAAGTCAAAGCCACATATTAAAGTCATAAAATCAAACTATAACAAAAATTTTGAAAACTACAGGGGAAAAATACCATTTCTGTAGAGAATGAACAGGGAAGAGTTTCGGTATGAAGAACTAATTGAAACATTATCGTATTTTTTTAAGCAATATTTGTATGATACATATTTTTGCTAAGTAGAATATTTAAAATTTCAGCTAACCCCTCCTGGTCTAGTCTAGTACAGATCTTCTTGTTTTCTTGCTATTCAGTTCAAAAGGTAATGATCAGTAATCCAATACAAAATTCTGATATTTAAATGTTTTAAGGAGAACAGTATTCTCAGTAATTGCTGCCAAACTGAAGTCCAATACTACCTGAATATTTTCAATAAAACAAGCCTTAGATGACAGATGAAGTGTGGTTATCTGTGCTGTTGCTGAGGAAAAGACAAGCAGCAGTTGCAGAAGACAGCTGTACTGCTCAGGTAGCAATTACAATAACTTATATTCCTTTTCCATTCTTCAGCATCCCTGACATCCCACAGCACAGGGATCCTGGGTGTTCTGCTCACTCTCTGGCAGTTACATTACAATAAAATGGAGATATTCTACTTCCTCAAAAGTTTCCTCCAAATCCCTCCATCAGATAAGGTTTGAACAGCCCAAATCCACAGGTGACTTCACCATGTGCAAATACAAAACCCCAACTGATTTAAAGAGTAAGAATTTTAAAAACAAGAACATAAATAATAAATGTCAGAACAATCTATCTGTGTTGTTATTTTCTAAATATACTTTGTACTCCTCGATGTTCTAGCATCTTTTGAATTCCAACCAAATTATTAATCTCCTCACAAACTGATATAAAGTGAATATTAACTGCAAACCTGCATCTCTCACCTCCTCTCTTGCATTTTAAATGAATGACTAATTCAGCTCTCCTAAAAAAACCCACATAAAAAACCCCCTAAAACATAATAAAACCTCAAGGGACTGCCAAACTTGGCAGGGTACCACAGGGCACAAGACATTCACGTTTATATTCAGCTGTGCAAATGGAAGGTAGAACACTGGGACACAGAGGCTGTTCTTTCTAGATAATTTTATTTTGGGACTGCAGGGAAGCAAACAGCTGAAAACTCTACATCTCAGTGGTGTGAGCAGATGACAGGGGCAGGGGTTGGGAAAGCTGCCTGCACTGTGAGGAGCAGCATCCTGAGCATCCCTCCTGTGCATGAGCATCCCCAGGTGATGATCTGCAATGCTGACCTGGAAACTCTCCACAAAGAACTGCTCTGCTCACACACCTCACTCTCCTGATCCCCACACAAAAACACATCTCTGTCCCAAAGGTCAGTGTCTCAGCTGCAGAGACAGCCTAGAAACACCACACAGAGCTCTTGGTGGCCAGGGGAGAGGTGGGATGGCCCCTGCTCTGCCTCTCCCAGCCCGGCAAGGAGAGGCAGTAGCCCACAGGAGGATTTCTGCCCTTGGGGCACGTGTGGCTGTGCTGTCCTTGCCACAGGACACTGTGGCTGCTGCTGCTGCTTTAGAGTGATCCACAGAGGAGGTGCCCAGGTCAGGAACAGAAACCCTCTGAGGCTTCTAAAGACAGAAAAAGCAGCTCCTGCCTCAGGAAGCCTCTGCTGTTAGAGGCTGAGAGATCTGGAAGGCAGCTCTGGGCTACCTGTAAAAATACAATTGAAAAAAAAAGTGTAGGAGTAAAAAAAAAATATGATAAAAAAAAATGAGTCTACTTAGTGTTTCCAGCAAAGACTGTCCTGGTTCTTGACCTTGTGAAGAAGTTTCTTTTTAGTTGCTATGTACTAAAAGAGTATTTCACACCGCTGCCTCCAAAATATTCTTGTCTTAATTCAAAAACAACCACACACAAAATATGTGTTAGCTTTATACAAACTTTCTACAAAAGAAGGCGGTAAATACATGGATTAAAGCAATTTATTGAAAAAGAACAGGGTTTTTTAACTGTTAAGAAGGTTTTATCTGTTGTGAATATTCAAGGAAGAGTGGAAGAATGTGAAACACAATTAGTGGGTATTCAGCTACCAGACCTCCTTGCACCTTGACTTCACAGATTAAATGCTTATTTATGTTCCTAACTGCAAAATAGAATCTCAAGTTTCTGCATTCTGAGTTTGGGCAAAAACACTCGTGCAAGCACCAGAGAGGGCAGGAGGAGCTTGTCTCTTGTTTAGAAGAGGGCTACAAATAAAAATTGGGCATGTACTTATTACTTATGAGAGAGAAATAAACAGCCCAAAAAAATCTTGCTGAAAAGCAGATAAAGTGATGAAAAAATCACTAAGAACAACTGAAAAGAGTCCTATTATACTTTAATTCCCAGGGAATTAAAGTAGGCATGGGCACTGCCACATGCCCCACACCCACCAGTGCAGTGTGAGACAGCCTGGAAGTACAAAAGAAGGCAATGGGCATTTTATACTCATTTTTTTTAATACTAATAATACTAATAATTATTCTACAAGAAAGTACAAAACTGTGATTTTTTTTTTCAATAAATATTTCTTCTCCCTGTCCAGCAATGCAGGCTTTCAGTGGATACAGCTGCAACTCAAATGCAGAAAATAGTGTAGTCATTACAAGACTTCATTCAGAAAACTTATTTCATAGTTCTACATTTCTGATCTTTGATTTCAAAATGCCCTTTCAGCCCAAAAAGGAAAATAAATTTAAAAAATAAGTTGGTGAGGGAGACACACAGAAGATGTTGGAGATGATATTAAATTACCAGAAAAGTAATCTCTCTTATTTTGTTCTTCATATTTTTGGTCTTTACTTTTTGTGATCCCTGTGACCATTGTTCCATTTGTCCTCTATAGCTTCTCCATGTTCCTCCAAGTCTCTTCATCTAATTTTAATGACGAAATTCAAGAAAATTCAAGGTATATCAAATGTAAAGACTCAAAACCCAGCACAGACCCTATATTTGCTGCAGAGAATTGAAAGCAATCATGAAAACGGAAAACTGGATTTACATTTAATGCTCTCCGAGCCTGAAAAGGCAAGGTCTTATAGGTTTTTATTTAAAAATAGAAGAGAAATAAAATTCTCAAATGTGTTTTGAAGAATATACTAATTTTTGGTTCATTTCTTTACTGAAAAACATAACTGGCTTTATTCATTACCAGAAGTCTTAATTTTGAGTTGTATCTGGAGGGTATTTTGCAAGATTTGCCTGTATGTGCAGTACAGTAATTACTTTTTTGAAGTGCACTGGAAAAGGAAATGAAGTCAGCAGGTTTATGATCTCAAAGCTTTTTGATTTAATTAAAAGTCATTAGCAGCAACCCTCACTATTCAGTGGCTGAACATGCCCAAATAGAGATCTTAAAGCAGAAGCCATAAAGCTGCAGGTTTTACAGCTTGCTCAGGTTGAATACACAGCAAAATTCCAGGGTTTTCCTGGGTTGCAGTGGACTGAAAACATGGTACTAGAAGGAATATCACTATAAAAAATTAAATGCTGAGCCTAATGTGATTAAAGGTTAAAGTTAGTAGAAGTAAAGCACAGTAATTTAGGTAATATTCCCCCCATGAATGTGTTGTTTATTAGCTCTGTTCTTGATTTATGGCACTGGGAACTTTTATGAGTCCAGGTTTGAGCTCACACCCCCAGCCAGAGCTGAGGTGCTCACTAATGTGCTGTACTCCCTGATGAGCTGGGCAACCTCACAGCCAGCCTGGTGACAGCATCTGCACAAGGAGAGCCCCTCCATTCACATTCTGCTCTAATACCTATTAACAATTAGATTCCTTTTGCTTGCTATTGTGTCTCGCTATTGTCATTCCAACAACAGATGCTTTTCTTATAAACCACTGAATTTACTCAAATTTAAATGTCAGGCAGACCAAGTGAATGCACAGTCCATGAACCTGCACTGGGGAAAATGAGCTCACATCTGTCTCATTATAATATATTGTATTTCCATTTCATTTACTTTCCATTCTTAGCAGAGTTTCAAGCAATTTTTCAATTTCCAAACCAAGCAGCATCTTAGAAAAAGTGAGGTGCTTTTTTTCCTTTCCATGGCAGATGATATATTGTTTGTTGGTGCATTTTTGTGCTGTCACACAATCACTCAGCACAATGCTGCTCTCACAAATGCACTGCTTAACCTAACAAAACAACGTGAGAAAAAACACTGTGTAAAAGTTACCAAGGCAGAAATTCTATGAACAGGTTTCCTGATGAACACTTCTGCATAATTCCAGGTATCATGGACACAAATGAGTATGTATTTTATACCCTGGATAATTAAATGAATGAGATTTCACAGGGGAAAGTAAGAACACAGGCTCTGACAATCTGCAATTAAATGGGTTGTAGTGCTGGTGTTTTACAGATATTTAGTGATGCAGGTAATGTCTCAAGGAGTTTCTAAAGTACTTCAGTATTTAGGGAATTAGCTCCTTTGATGTTTTCTGATAGATCTCATTAGTTGCACCTTAAGGTACATCAGCATGTGAAAAAAAAAAATCTTGCTACTGAATTCAGTATCTGCAGATTAAAATAATGACTTGTAGTTGGCTCAGTCTCTGTATAAATCATTTAATGTAAGCAATATTAAATTTTAAGAGCAAGATGAACAATTGGCTTGTCTGATACGATTAAAGATGTAAGGAAGAAAAAAAAACCTACCAGTAAATTCTGAAAGTCTGAAGTTAAGCTAACAGGTGTGAAGGGCAATTCAATTTGTCCTAAAATACAAAGCAATCAGAGTTGCTATGGTTTTATCATTATTTCAAAATGATGGCTAGTCTCTTGCATACTTGCAAATATAAAATTTTCAGACTGATTCATCCAAGGTTAGATTGTTTATTCCCAGCCTTTCAATATTTTCTTACTGTTAGAAATTTTAAATGAACATTTTATTGTTGAGTTCCCTGGCAAAAGTCCATATGAGTTGGGACTGTACTTAGAATACAAATGAGAAAATTAATTAGGTGATGACAGTTTGGAATATTAGTTTTCAGCTGCCAGTTTTTATTAGGTCTCTTTTTCTGGATGTTCATGAAGTGATTGACAGAAAATTTCAGAAATATATAGGATGTTTTGAAAAATTTCATATTGGAGAACAATATATTTTAACTCACTCTTTGGGGGGAGGAAAAATCCAAAATACCACATTATATTTAAGCTGAATAAGTACACTGCATAGGAAATGCAGGAGTTTATCCCTTCCTGGCAGATTCCATCAGAAATCCCAACTCTCACACTCTGTAAAGAGCTTTTAAGGTGATAAAAGAATAAATTTCTTGTTCTTTTCCTGCAAGTTGCTATACAGCATTACTGTCCAAATGCTGGCCTACAGATGTGATTTCTATCTCAGAGGCACTGCTGAAACCCATGGCTCTGTGAAGCACCATAAAATTTGCATTAAATGTGGAGTTAATTACCTCAGGAATAAGAATTTTACAAAAGAAAAAAAAAAAGAAAAGAGAAATGTTTAATTACTTTGAAGAATACATTCAGTGTAAAAATCATGTTTTTTTTCAAAACTAGATTAATATTTTAACCTTAAACCTAGAGCTTAACCCCAGATCTTAACCTTAGTCAATGTAATGTAAATATGGCATCATGAAAGCACTGTCCTTCCACTTAATATTTTTTATTATATATCTTCAACATTCTAATTTCTTGTCTTTCTCATTTATATTCTCCTGACATAAAACAAAATCAAATTTAGATCTTTATAGGGCTTTTGTAGCTCTAGTACATAACTGCTCAAATGCAAGCACACAGATCTCTCATTAAAATGTCACTGTTTCAGAGACGGCTTTGGTGCAAATGTTGTTATTTAGATGAAAACAGATTATCATAGCAGCAGAGGCTCTTGTTCTGACTAAAATTTCATTTTAGTCCAGCCTGTTTTAGAAGCTTACAGCTGTCAGACCTCGTATCTTTCTCTCTGATCCCTCAAGCTGAGGAACTTTGTTTGTTCCTGTAACAAAACACGTGTCTGTCCTTTAGCTGATTAGTGCTTCAACAAGAACATAACAAGATATTCACTGTTTCCAAACGTTTGCACATCAAAGACAGCTTTAAGCAGCTTTGTGAAATGATTTGATTTGTTAAGCCCTCAAAACTGCAGAAGGATGGAGCTGGAGAGTCTGTTGATTCCTTGCATCTTGCATAATTAGAATATACAAGTGGTCCATCTTTGTCTACAAAATACTTGTGGTTTATGTAAGCCAAAACTTTGCCATTCTAACTTTTCCAAATAATTGCCCTCAGAAATAGAAAAATATTTTACTTACAATTTACAATTACAAAAAACCCCCTAAACTTTGCAATAATTATAAAGGGCATTACATCAACCTGCACAGCAGTGGCTTCTTGCCACACAGATCTCTTCACAGATCACAATTATGTGAAATACTACACATTTTCAAAAGTACTTAAAACAGTTCTCCTACTCTGCTAATACTACTTCAATAGCTAGATTTACCTATAGTAAAGAGAATTATTGCTGCAGTTAAAAAAAGGATCTAGATTTCTTCTGCCAGGTAGAGTTGAGAATAATTATTCTGAAATTAAAATACAGCTGTGATAAAACAGGAGATCAGAATCAGACTGAAAGTTAGAGCAAAAGATTATTTTTTTAAATGAACTCCAAATGTCATTTTCATTTATGAAATTGAATTCTATAAGCTGCTATAAATTCCATGACACAGAAGACTAAGTTAAGCAATTACTCTCGAAAATATTATCCATTCCTCTGCTGTATTAACAAAAAAAAATAAAAAATCATAAAGCACATCCAGCAGATAGTCTAAATATTCATTATAATGAAATTTTGAAATTTATCTAGTGGGGTAAAATAAAAATATTGGGTTACAATTATGCTTATAACAGCCATAACAGCAGGGAAGTGAAGAGGCAGGGAGCTCTGCAGACATCTCTCTCTCTGGGGAATCAGCAGCCTCCTCTCCACAGCCAGCAAAGTTCACTGTACTCCTGTGAAATGTAGGGCAGCAGGCAAGGTAAAAGAAGAGAGACATAATGAAACCTACATTCCCTACTCAGACTGCATATGTAGATATTCATGAATGTAAAAATCAGTTTAACATGCCTTTTACATTATTTATCTTATTCTTATTGTATTGACGCAAGTCTATAGGACCAGCAGCAGGCTCCTGCTATCATTTGGTCTAAGCCAGCTGGATATAAATACTGCTTTGAAAAAACCTATGCAAATAGTCAAAAAAAACTTAGAAGAGAAGGCAGCAAAATCAGAGGAACAGGCCTGAGATGAGAAAATAGATATAAATGTCAAAACACAACAGCAGCTTCATTAACAGCATCTCAACCATCATCTCACAATCAACTAAACGTCCAACGGGTCCTCATGGATCCTCCTTACTATGAAAGGTAGGAGAATTTTATATCCAAAATAACCAGGAGTAAGCAAATTTAGATCTACATTTGTGCCTAAATATAAGAGAAGGTGTTCTACAAATTAGAGCAGCCAGCAGTCAGACATAGAAACTTTCTCCTGACAAGGATCCCCGAACCCCTCTCAGTGGTAGCCAAGCAGCCACATGGCCACTGACCCCGATACAGACACGGGCTGACCAAATGTGCACTCTGGGCTCTCTCCAGGGAACACAGGGCTTACATTAAAGGGTCAACAGTGTTAATTCTCTGTCCATGTCTTTTGCTCAAACATGAATTTTTAACTAATCCATGTTTCGTGACCACCTCCTTCTCTTCCTGAAATCCTCAGCCCAGTTTTAAGGTGAAATAAAGACCTTGTCTTAGAGCAGTTTGGTTGGTATGGACCTCTGCAGTTTGCTCAGGGACTTGGTAGGCTGAGAAGCCAACACAGTCACTGCAGCCACAGGAGAAACAGAAAACACCAACCCAGTTCATGTATGGGGTCTCTGCAAGTCCAAAGACAACACAGCCAGCTCCTCCTCCGTGTGAAAGGACCTGGGAGGGCACTTCCAAAGCCTCAGTTAGTGATCTAAGCCTTTAAATAACCAATGTCACCTGCATGGGATTTACCTACTTTTGCTGAAAGGACCATTTGAAACTTTTAAAGGACACCCACATTCCTTCACATTTTTCCTCTCTTCATCATCTGTATTCTGTTGCATCACCTCAAAGGGCAGGTGCTGATGGCTTTCTCTAAGGCAGTAATTCAACTTCAAACCAACTTCAGGGGAGTGAACGGGCATCCTGCCTCTCCACAGCCAGAGCAAGGCACGACCTCCACAGATCTCCAATTTACACTGAACCGACACGTGCTCAACCAGTTCAGCATTAAATCCCCTGCACACTCCAATGGTCCCTTCTCCTTCAGGACTTCACTGTCTGATTACAGAAATTATAAATGCAAACTTGGCTTTCTGATTAATGAGTCATGAACATCATAAGAAGGCAGCAAGTGACCTTTGCCGTTCATTTTCTTGCAGCCTTCCTGTAATCAGCATCACAAATACTTTGGCAGAGTTTGTTTATTGACTCTGCACTGGAGCAAAATCAATTTTCTATGCTGTTTTCTTCCAATTTTAGTTCTTCTACAGGAAATAAAATAGTTTCATAGGTGTCTAGGCTTAATAGCTGTGTGCTCTGATTCAAACTGGGTATGGCAATATACAGACCAGGTTAGTTCACCTGATCAGGTGAGAGCAAGGATTGCAGAAAAACAAATAGTTAAGGAATACTGTTGTAACACTTGAAGAAACCAAACAGATCTCAGAAACCATGACCAAAACAGACAATTAAAGCAGTTCTATATAAAAGTAAATTCATGTAGAAGTTTTTCAGGTACTGCTTTAAAAACAGGAAAGGAAAAAAAAAAAAAAAGTATAAGAAAGAAATAAAAATGAGGATGCAAAACACATTAAAAGCACCACATCTCTGCTTATCCTGTTTCCCAGGCTGTGCTGTGGCTAACCAAAGAAGGAAGTCCTCAAAGGAAGATCCTCTTCAGGGTGCTAAACACATACTGCTAAAATCATGATGCTTAGGTTCCATACCTCCTTTTGGAACAGCACCAAAGCACAGAACAACTCCAGGTCTCTACAGCTAAGGCTGAGCTGGGGATTTCATTACTGGGGATTTTGCACAGTCAGGCACCTGTAATGCTCTTACTTAACCAACTGTCTATCAGGCACAGTGAGTAAACTGGTGGGGTCAAAGGGAAAAAATGTGTTTTTGAGACTAGACACAGGTAACTCATTCTGTCAGCAGGAATTAAATCTTGGTGCTGGAGTGGGATGTGGAGAGGAGAAGAGCAGCACTTAGCAGCAGCTTTTTAAAAACAAGTCAAATAGATCTGAAGGAAAACTCAAGAAGTTTCATTTTAACTAGTCTCTTAAGAGCTTTTGCAGGCTCATTCTGGCAATCATGGGGCTGTGAAGTATTTACAACAGCCAGGTAGCTCCATATCCAAACAGTGGTCATGCAAATCAGTTGTGCAGACAGAAGAACATGAATTTAAATATTTAAGAGGCAGGAGTCAGCCATGTAGTAGACTTTTTCACAGTTCATTAGAAGATTTAGAAGCAAAAGTCTATTAGCATTCTTCTGCACACAAAAGGCTGATTTAGGAGAGACTGGATGAATTAATAATCAAATATGGTGATGCATATTAACTACAGGAAAACCTGCCCTAGAAGGTACAGACATGGTTGCTGAAGTGTGGTTAAAATAAATCCAAGTAGAGCTGTCCCTAGGAAAGGGAACAAACACCCTTGAAAAATGTTATTTTTATACTGACACAGAACATGTGGTCTTTACTGATTTATTTTGTATTAAGACAGGATAATATCTGGGGGCCTGTTTCCATCACTAGCAAACATATGAATGAACTGGCTTTTTGCCTCAACTGGTATTTCCTGAATGAATAAGAACACTAGCTCTAAGCAAGACACACTGCAGCAGCACACTGCACCAGGCTCTGCTCTTTTGTGCCAGCACAGAAAATCACTCTCTTTTCTTAGGGATCTGTTGAGCCTGTAAAACCCTGGAAATGGTAAAGAATATTGTGTGCTGAATTGGAACAGCTGTGACTACCATGATCAGAGGAAGACATGGCAGGAGGAGGAAGCGTTTTTCAGCTCCCACAGAGCCCCTTCCCAGCCCTGCTCCCGGCTGTCCAGATCTCCTGTGCTGGAATGGGTCATCCAGCAAATCTCTCAATGGCAAGGACAGCTCCCACAAGAGGAGGGTCATCATCAAATGCAGCAGCAGGGCTGGCACCCTCCACCAGCCCTGCAGAGTTAATGGCTCTCTCCAGCTCAGTGTTTGATACAAACTCTCAGTGAAGCTCGGTGGTGCAGCGATGAGGAGGACTTTACTCAGTTAATGCTGCCCAGACCGCACAGACTCTTCGAGTAAAACACAATTTCCATCACCACTGATCTTAAGATGAGCTCTCTCTCAACTGCACCTGTAATAGCCATTGCTTAAAAGATGGGTGCCATGTGTGCTTCCAGCAGCCATCCCAAGGAAAGGTGCTGCTTCTCCCAGCTGGGATCCAGGAACAGCTCAGTATGATACTGTTGTTAACAGCATTTCAGAAAAACAGTCCAACCCTGTGTCACCGTGAGTTTCATAAACACAGCTGATTTCATAAAAGCAGATGTGCATAAAAACAGTTTGCAGTTGTAAATTTTGCTCCTGTGTGTGCTCCTATATCATTCAGAGCTCTGGTGGGGGAATATTTGCATGGAAAGGCTTTGCCCATTCCACAGGATTCATCTTCAGGGGAGGACTGCTGCCAGGAAGGACAAGGGCTGCAAGGGCAATGCAAGCAGAGCACTGTAGCAGTGAGTGTCAGTGCTTGAATAATACAGCAAAATGCAAACCTCCAGCCAGGCCAGTGTGGGAAAAGGAGGAAGGAGATCAGAAAAGAAAAGGTGTGCCACAAAGTCATAATTACTGAGTCTCCTGAGGAGAAAATGGTGAAATTATGTCAATTTGCAGGAACACAGTTTAAAAGAGTTATTTAAAAAATGAAATACAGAAGAGCAAGCAAACTGTTTGCGAGTCTAATATCAACTTCACAAGTACCAAATTGGAGAGGTTTTCAGTTACTTTGTACACTGAATACAAACCAAAATTTAGAGATTAAATGTCAACAAATGAAGGCAAAGCATTAATTTATTGTGCCATATCACCTCACACCCAAATCACTAACAAGCTACTATCTATCTTATCTCTGCCTCACTTATTGACAATCTCCATTTGTTTCATTACAAAAAGGGACAATCCATTCTGGACTCAGCATAAATCATCCTAAGCAGAAATAAATACTTTGCAATAAATGGCAGAGTGTGCTCTGCTTTGCCACAGAAGTACGCAGCAGAAAAGTAAGAAGTGCATTATTTTCTCCCTTTGCATACCCACATCTCTCAAACATTCACACTGAACCTATTCACTTTGGAGAGCAGGAGGAACTGTTCCTTTTTCATTCCTCAGAAAAGAGAACCAAGTCTGAAATCACTCTTTCCCAGCCAACACCAACACACCCAGCGGCTCAGATCAGCTGAGGAGGGGAGAACCCTTCTTCTCTGCATTTTGGGTGAAATCAGGAAGCCTCTAGGACAGACAGCTCTCCTGGACACCGTGGCTAGCAGCAAGGTCATATTTAATGGATGTGCATTTGAAGAGAACAGGCTTTCGAGCAGACAGTAGTGTCATACAGATCTAAGGGCTGTATTTGAAGAGCTTCTCAAGAGCCAAATTGTATTGAGGAATGCAGTACTTCTGGGAGGTTCCTTACAGGGGAACAACAGACATTGTTCTTTACAAGCACTACATTTAAAGGAGTGAAGGAGACATATTTTTTATTTATTCATTACATATCTTATCTTCTTTTAGCAAAGCTTTGTGGTGACTGAGATATCTTCCCTCAGCAGGCAGAAGGTCACAAAGTCTGCAGTCTCAAAAAACCTTAGACAACTCTCCAAATTTAGCTCCCTTTTCATCTGTGAGATGCAGCACAACAAGTACATAAAACACGGGAGTGGAGAGGTTTTCTCAGCATGAGCTTGCAAGGTATCTGCACACAGGTCATTTGAAGATGAAATAAAACAATGAGGGGATTGCTGTCTCTACACCTCTGTGGAAGGTGGGATTCCTGAATAGGAGAAATTAGGTATTAAGAGTCAAAAAAAAAAAAGCAAGCTGGATGATGTGGTCATGGTGATACTTGTAGTGATTACATTGTGAAGCCAAATGTCCCTGACGTGCAAAGATGTTTTTGTAGCTTTACAATACAAGCAGAGCTGCCACAATCACCTTCTGCTTGGACTCAAAATTATTTCTGTGTAACTGAAAGCTCCAAGACCCTTTTTTTAACAAATCAAAGCTAAGGTTTCTTGATGCATTTGTGTAACAGGATGCTTCTCTGGCAAACATCAAGGCCAAAGCCAAAATAAAAATATCACAGAGTACACAAGATCCCAGGTACAGGTCACCACTGGAGATGGATCACAGACTTGATGGACCATTACTTTGTTCCACTGTGCCTGTACAGAGCCAGCAGGGAAGAAGGATGCACTGAAAGAAACAGACTGCAGATTAGAAAGGAGGAAAATTATGTAGGGGAATCAGCTAAAAAGAGAAGCTTCTTACTGAGTTTCCTACTAATATTTTATCACAGCAGTATGGCCCAAAAGAAATACTTATGCCTTGCCAGGTTAAATACTTTACTAACAAATATATAGCCAGCCAGGCTGAGGAGATGTAAAATCAATGCTATAAACATGTGTCACTGCTGATATTGGCTCATATTTCTACTGTTTACAGCATTTAACCTGTACCTCAGAGAAGTCAATAATTATTACATCAATAATGAACACTAATGTCATTGTGGAAAGAGCAACTGGGAAAATTTTGTAGCTTTGTCATGACAAAGTCTAAAAACCATAATACAAGGAAGCAGAATTGGACAGCTTGGCCAAAATTCTGCCCTGCCTACCTGCATACTTAACAAATGTAAATTTTGTGCTGCATTTATGGCTGTAACCACAACTTCAGGATTGTTGACTTTAAAAAGAAATGCCAGAGAACAGGATGCCAGAAAGTTGACTAACAGTAAAGTCCTGATAAAAGCATTAGTCATAACAGAATAATCAGATACAATCAGAAGGGGACTAAGTTCACTGGTAAATCTGAGAAAACATTCCCACCAATGCAATACAGCATTAACTTTTTTATATTAGACATGACTGTCTAATATAAATGCAGTATAATTACTTAAAATAATAAAATGACAAATCCTGTGTGTTTATCAGAAAATGTATAAAGCAAGCAGATAAAAGTGCCTCTACCCTGTAATATTTCAAGATTGTTCCAGTGTGTACCAGACACCCGCAACAGTTTACATCCATGGAAAAGGGATAGACTGTGTTGATAAGGACAAAATCAGAATGATATGAGCCTGGGCTTAGTCCTTAATGCTAAACTCTGTGTAAATGTGAAAGCTGGGCTCTGGAGATAGCAGCCAAATGTCATATTTGAACAAGTGATATTGGGAAAAGTTAACTGGAGGTCCCAGAAATAGAACTAGAGGGAGGAAGCAAAACCACAGGGGCAGTAAGTTCCCAGAGAAGATCTATCCTTCACTTGGAGCAAGATGGAGGGACACTGATTAAAGACATCTCTATGTTGCTCAGTCACAGAGAGAAAACCACTTTTAATAGAATCGTAAAAGTTTGAGACACTGTAGGGATATCTAGGTCACCCAGGCCATTCTCCATCACTCCTGGAACTGAAGCACAACACATGACAAGTGCCTTTGATTAGCTTTAAATGACAGAAGGAGGTGGGAACATGCAAAAAGAGCATAAGCATTCATTTCGCTGGCTTACATGGAGTTGTTAAGGATGAGCAGTATTATAGTATTCTTCAATGGACATGGGAGCTCAAACAACTGCACTCAAGCTGTTTGTTTCACAGTTATATATTCTTCTTACATTATTTCACACCTTATTTTCTGACATGCATTTCAACTTCTATTTTAATACTCAACATATGACATTATTAGGTGGCAGACTGACCCTTCTCTAGGTAGTCCCACTGGTTTCTCTGTCCATTTAATGGAATGTATAGGCACTTATATACCTCTCAACTTCAAAAACAGAATTGCATCAAACAAAAAAAATCAATGGCTTACCTAGTTAAGTTCCTACTGGGCAGCTCTGATATGTTCTCATCACTGTTGCTATTATGTTTACATGCAAATATACACATTTCTCAGTTTTCTCACCATCACTAAGTTTCACCCTCAATGCCTCTTTTTTTGATACAATTTATTCATAGAGCTATTTTCAACCACTTTAATCTCATCTTTCTTCTTTATTAAACGTCTGCTTCCTTATGAGCAACGTTTGATTTTCAGGACTAGTGACAAATGTACTACAAAGTCATACATATGCACACCAACCATTCCTCTGTCCTGTTAAAGCAGACACATAGATTAGAATTTACTTCCACTGGTAATTTTCTGTTCTAACTCTGCTTTTTCAAATCAAACATGACAATCACTCTTCCCTAAAACATTTAAATGCTGTTGAGGAGTGAAGCAGGATCTGTTCCTTGCTGGAGTTCAGCTTAAAAACAAAAGTGTTCAGTAAATGGCAGGCATGGAGAAACACTGCTGCAGTCAGAGCACAGAAATGGCATAACACAGACTCAGAACTGAGATGAGTGAACTAAATTTAGAAAGACAGAAAGAAAAGTAAAAATAGAATGAAGTTCACAAGATCAGAGTTAGCTGTATTTTTAGGTCCAGGGAAGGAAACACTAAAAAAAAATAAGAGAGCAACATCTTGGTTCAGGAAGCAATGCATGTTAAAACCCAAAATCCAGCATCTCTCAGGGCAATCTGTGCCCTGCCCATTGCCAGCAGGGCAGAGCTCTGAGCCCTTGGCAACAGCACAGACAAGCACGTCCAGATCTGTCTTTCTCCCCCAGCCCTGAGCACACACAGCACGAGCCCTGCAGAGCCTGCAGGATAGCCCAGGAGCCCTGCAGAGGTGGTCAGCAGCTCTGGCATCTCTTGAAGAGAGAACTTAAAAAGAAGCAAAAATATCTGAAGAGCCAAAGAAAAACATCCAGCAATAGTCGGCACAGCTGCTGTAGAATAAATGAGGTCTCAATTATTATTTTTAGCAAAGTCACACACTCCAAGTCCTGGTCCAAAATAAAAGATTTTCCATTATCTCCTACAGCAGTGGGAAGTAATTTCCTACATAGCAACCCATCCCTGAGAGCTGGAGTACATCCACAACTGAATATAGACTCTCATTTGTTTCATACTTCCCAGTCATAATCATGTACAGAGCTTGAGTATCAGAGATGCAGCATTCCTGGGCAGCAGATGCAGGAACTTCCACAGAACTTCAACCCTGGGAAAGTACTGATTGTATCTAACAGAAATGAGCTGGAAAGTAATGAAAAACATGACAAGACAGTTCTTGTGGGACCACCAGCAACCTCTGATACACGGAGAACATTGCATAAAAGCTGCTGCTCCACAGAGTCTGGTACTTGATTTAGGGAGAACTATCTGAAAAATAACCTCATGCTAAAGCAAAATAACTTTATTGAAAGAAGTGAAGCCTCTCATATGAAAAAACACACCAACCAACAAATTCTAACTCATAAGCCTTCCTCCCTTTCTTTCATAACTTTCTAAACACAATCCCTATATAGGATAATCCATTCAGGGTCACTCCTTAGGAAAACTGCTGTAACAGCTTCTTGTATTTCATTGCTTTACTGGGCACCTTAATATCTATTTTAGCCCAGGGCACAGGACAATTTTGCTATCCTGAACAGCTGAGCACAAAGCACATGACATGATTTAGGAAATCCCCAGAATGTCAAGACTGGGTTTTGTAAATCCCTCAATGCTATGGCTGCTTCCCACTCCACCTGTTTCATTTGACTCCTTTAAATATTTGTAATAGAAATGGAACTGCAGTCATCATGAGATGATTTAAAGGACAAAATCTTTATTAGCAGTTCTAAATTCCACACCTCACTAGGTACCCTTAAATGTACAGTTATAAATCTGCAACCTATCTTCAGTAACAAGTGCAAATGTCGCAAGTTTCTTTTCCCGCTTGCTTTAACTATCATTAAATGTTATGGAGACAAAAACCTTGAAACCACAACCCACTGAAGAGCAAGAGCCCAGACCAAAACCAGCAGAGAAATGGAGCGTGGCAGGAAATTTGTGCCTGTTAGAAGACCACCAGGCCTTCAGGCTGCAGAGTCAGCTGACAATGACACCACATCACATCACACCGTGGTCACAAACCACAAACTGTGCTGCAATTGCATTTTGCTCAACAAAATCAAGGACATAACCAATCAGGACATAACCACGTGCCTTAACACCAAAATTATTAAAAATTACTGTATTCCAAAGCAAAACATGGATGAGCCCAAAGTTAATAAATGAGAACTACTTACAGATTTACAGGAATGGGTATAGTTACAATAATAATGATGATCTTTGACTGCAATGAATTTGATTCAGAAAATATTACTCCTCTCTTTCATGTTCCCAGTGCTGTACCTAAGTTTGCATTGCTACAGACAACTGTAATAACAGCAAGGCTTTACTTGGGACAATATCAGGAAAAGGATTTAGCTCAAAATCACTGCACATTTTCTGAACTGCTTCTTAAGAAGGCACATTTCATCTCAGGCTTTAAAAAAATAGTACTGCAAATTCCAACTCCTTTATTTAGTAATTCCATCAGAAAATAAATAGGACAAATTTACTGGTTTTCCCACTTTCAAGCAGTTTAGAGAATTCCAACCCCATAGCTAAAGGTTAAAGTCTACTTGAGAAAAAAAAACCTAACCCTGAAAAGGTGGGACAATTTGCCAAAGTGGCAGCACGCTTTAGGATGTGCAAATGAGCTCCTGTGGTGGTTCCATTCTCACGTTACTTCCCACCTTCCTCACCACAGATTCAGGAGGCAAATATGATTTAAATCATAGTTTTAAATCACCACAAGTTTTAGTATTAGATTTGTGTAACTACAGCTATGCAGCCCTGAATGTGCAGAGGAAGACCCCATGGTGGGGATTAATTTTACCTTCCCTCTTGTGTTCCCATAGTTCCCTCTGGGTAATTTAAAAGAATAGTACTCATCTCCCACTTCAGGTTTTTCTTTTTCAACTCCACACCACTGAAAAGCTTTTCACTTTCATTTCTAACTTCAGTGGACTAATTTGTCCTTTTAGGTTAATGAAGGAAAACCAGAAATGTGCCCCCCCAGGGCACATCCAGTATAATACTGGAGAAGAAAAACAAATTCTCTCTTGACCTTTCCCACTATCTGAGCCAAATCAAGGTGCTCAGCCTCACCACATCTCACCAACTTCTATAAGCACATCTTAGCCTGCCTGGGCACCTGATTTTAAACATAAAAGATCTAACCAAATTATTGAAGTTCTGTTTTCTTTACAGTGTCTCCCCAAGGAGCAAAAATATATTTTAAAGTAAATCTTTAAAATCCAGCAGGCTACACTCCTTTGGGAAATAACTGTATCAACATAAAGCAATAAAAGAGCAGCCTTTACTACTTCAGTAAAAAATTAGTTTTGTTTTGTTGCTTCTCAGAGGCTTATTTTCTTCTTAAGAAATATTTTCATTAATCTTATCCAGCAGTCCATTGTTTTTATCCTGCAGTTAGATAAACTTCTCTTGTGCTGGATAGTGTTGGTGAAATTATATATGACACTACTGATACAGCTATTCACTTGCATGTTCAAGCCTGCATCAGTAATGAATATTTCTCAAGCTGCTTTGAAGCTTTGGTTATGAAAATAGAATGAAAATGTGATTACTGTCACAGTAATACAGCCAGATTTCTTAATGAGACAATATTCTTTATTTTGTCTCAGACAAAATTTTAGAAATAATACAAAAACATGATTAACACAAATTAGGCCTTGCTGTATTACATTATAGATAAGGTTAATGCAGATATGTCCTTTCCCCTCATCATTCACAAGAACTTTCTTCAGATATCATCATCTTGTTAGTCTGGGTACAAATTTTGAAGGCAACAAAACTGAAAAACAGAGCAAAATGAACGATGCCCTGGTTTGATGACACAGATTTTTCCTCTCTCATCCCTACAACAAACAAAAACTTGAAGCCTCTTACATCTCACAAGAGTTTGCACTGTTCAATAACAGCAACTTTGCACTTTCATTTCACAATTATCCAGATGAAGCTGGTGAGTCCCACCTCAGTCCCTGGGACACGACTGACCTGTCAACCACCTCAGCTGAGTTTCAGGGAAGGAGAAAACCAGGTGGGCAAGGACAAGCACATGAGCAGAGCAGCACAACAAAACAAGCTCCAGGTACAGAGCTCACATTATTTAGCCTGGTCTTGGGACTGATGGTGATGTGTTTGAAACACTGCCTAAAATGATTCCTTTTCCAAATGTGAAGATGTTGGGCTTGGTTTGTTGCCAGCACTCCCACATTCTTTGTTTTCCTTTCATCAATTTACTAAAGTTGGGTCTTATTCTCTTCCTTAATTTGCCATTATGTTCATTTCCTGTAACTTGTGGCTTTTCTTTAGTTCCATAAACCATTGGGCCCCGTTTCAACTTGAGAACTTGACTGGGTTATCTGCCCGAGTTGCAATAAGAAGTTGGCTTGAATTGCTGTTATTTACATTCCTCCCTGGAAAATTTACCAAAAATAAATTGCTTGAAATTAAAGTAAAATTATTTTCTAAAACTATGTTAAATTTCTGGTAGGATAGGTAAAGGATAGACATGCAAGGCTCCTAAATTAAAAATAAATAAATAAATAAATAATTTATATATATATATGGAACAAGAAATAGAGAAATAAATAATAAAAAAAATCCTTCCCTTAGCTTCTCAGAAATCAAATCAGACAGTGTTGATTCAGACAGTTCCTTGATGATGGTGGACACTTGCTGGTATTTTTTTTCTGTAATAATAATAACAATGAGAAGAAGCATTATCACCCCTTGTATTCAATCAGGTCACTTGAATTACAAGCCCAGATTACAGCCAATAACTGCTGGTGTTTGAGGTTATATGGATGCCATCAGTACAGGTATCAGGGTAAATTACTGAGACCTTCACCTCTCTGCCTCCAGGTAAGACCAGCACACTTTAAGGCAGGTGCTACAGTAGCAAAAGTCCTGTTTACTACATGGCATTGGAAGACTGACAGAAACACCAAAACCTAAAATAACAGCAAAGAAGCAGAAAACAAATCCACAGCATCCTACAAATTCACTTAATTAAGATAATTTCTCATCATTTTTTTAGCCCTTGCATCTACTGTTTTCATCCACCCATTATCTCATTTTAAACATAAACTGTAAGATATTTAACAACATATGGTTTTGTGATGTGTACAGACTGTGGCTAGAATAGAAAGGTCATAACTGGCCTGCAGGTACCCTTGCAATACCAACATTAATAAAATCTAGGCAGGAAAAAAACAACCTAACCAATTACGGGAACAAGCTCATCAAAGGAAGAAGGATTTTGCAGAAGAGAAAGGTTGATGTTACAGCTGGTGTCAGCAATATTAGGAAACTGAGGGACCAAATGTTAGCTGGGACATTCCAAATGAATCCTGAACTATAAACCAAATGGTAATAAACAAAGCTATTTGTCAGCTGACCCCCCTTGGATGTTGTTAACAGGCACACAGCATGCCCATAGCCTATGGCAACCTGCAGACTCCCAGTGATAAAATCATGACAGCTAACAGATGAATCCTTTCTGAATTCTATTAAATAAATTAATAATCTTAGCAACATCATTACAGCAAAACATCCATCTTCTGCAACAGCTGTTCCTCCATTGCTTGTTGCATTTATTTTCTGTGCTCTTGCCATGCCTTATGCAGTGCAACTTAACTCAGAGACTGAACTTCAGCACCTCGATAGCAAACCTATAAAAGCTGATTATTTGCATTTTTTATGCAGTTTGTGCAAAACACGAGCTTTTGCCTGAACAGAAAAATATGTCTAACTACTCTGTCTGCAAAGTAAACAACAATAAACTTTGGTTCTTTCTGACAAGAAACAAATGCAAACCTTACAAAATAGACAACTACGATTCATATAAAGCCTTTTCTTCATCTTTCAATTCATCAACAAAGATATTAAATTAAATCTAATATGCTCTTGTTCTGTCTTCAGCTGACTATGTAACGCTAAACAAAACTCGGTGGAAGTTAAAGTATGCCATAAAATTGCTTCTGAACTTGTTCCACAGTTTCAATCTGCATCCCTGTAACCTAAAATGAAAAATGTTCCTGATATTCTTCCAGAACAATACAGCCAGGATAAGCAATAAACAGGTATCTTAGGAAACAGAAATGACAAATAGGAAAAATTTCACACTGAGCCAGTGCTGACTTCTCCAAGTCTCCAGCTGCATCTGAACTCACAGATGAACATCTTGTGACTGACTGTGGTACATAAGCACTTGGGGGTTGTTCTGGACCTGGGCAGTTCTGTTTTGTTTTACCCACCACATGCTCTTTCTAACACTGCATTGAGAGTTTAATTAAACACTTAAAATTTTATACCTCAGGTGAAACCACAGAGTACATAGAAATCTCAGTAAGCCTGGAATCATTAAAATCACATTTTACTTTTTGGTGGCACCTCCCATGCTACATGCAACCAAAGTTACACATTGCAGAAGTTTCCCAAAGAAACAGAAATGCACAGACCACAGGGGTTTTCTTTTGAGACCACTGGTACAGACACATATTTGCCATTAAATAAACATGCTCACCATTAGATACAGCCTCCTCTTTCTCATCTCCTGTATGGGAAATTATGCTTTTCTCAAGTGGATTTAATCTTGTAAATCAAAGAAGTGAGACCTGTGAGAGAACATTTGTTCTTCCAGTCCTTCTATGCTGCGATTTCCAATTGCTGTAGCAACAATTCCTGTAAATTGTTTTTTAAATCCTGTTTTTGCACAATGGCTTAAGTTGTGGCATCTCTCCATGCTTGTTCTGTCAAAAATTCTTGTGTAGTTTACATTTTCACTTACATTACAAACATCCATTGGATATCTCAATCTAATGCAGAGCAGAATTCACCTTGGTTCTTTGTAGCACAGTTTCCATGTTATTCTCCTTCTCCCTGAACTGGTCTTGGAATGTACTTCAGAACCTACTTTTGTCAAACTTCACACTATTTTAAGACTAACTTCCTTCAAGTGTTATGTTCCCTGCACACGTATGGCAGTATTTCCATAGGGTTCAAGATTTACTGCTAAAGGACCACATTTATCAGGTTTCTGGTGTGTTTACAATTAATTTCTTTAAAATTTTCCTTCTCTACTACAACATTGCTGTTGCCTCAGCAGTTAAATGACCTATAAAGTACAATAGTCTGTATTGCAGAGATGATCTCAGTGGTACAATTGCAGCAGCACTAATGGTAGAAGCATCCTGGAGCTTTGGAGAAGCTTCAGCAGCTGAAGAGGAGGAACATAAATACACAAAACTTGTGTTCTGGCTCCGCTACTGACAAACTTACTCAGATTAAATTCAGCGTCTTATCTTAGGCCACAGGTATATACTGCAGACAACAACATTTGCTCACCAACCAGAGAACACATTAACAGTTCTTCCAGACAAAGTACTGGGCATGGATTTGGCAGTAAGACTGATATAAATTCAGATGACAGAAGTTGCCCTTTACACATCCTTGAAAAATCACGCAATACAATATTATTTTAGTTACATTTTCACTGTCTTCTCCAGGTAACTCACACAGAAGGAAAAAATGTAGAAATATTTTGTGAAAGAATGGAATTTTTTATAGGAAGACACTTTTACAAAGCTTACAGTCCCCAAAGTCAAGACAAGGCAGGGTTAGTATGCTCTGAGTAAATTACCTGTGCATTTCTCTTTTCAGTGGTGGACACTGGGTTCTTCTACTGCACTGTTAGGATGTAATACACAGCAAGTGGCAAACATTTATTGCTGAGCAACATCCTCACGTGTCCCCCTGAAGCTGTTCCACACGGTGGAAAGGATGCCACGTGCCACTGGGCCTGAGCTGGAGCACTGAGGGAGGAAGGTCTCCCTGGCAGCTGGGAAGAGCATCCAGGTCCTGCTTTGGGAATATTTGCATGTTTGATTTAAAGATGATTCAAAGTAAACTATATAATTTATGTAAAATGTAAAAAGAAAAACAAGTCTAGGAGGCCTGTTTCATGAGGAAAAGCACTTTTCCCTCTTCCTCCAGTTATGGAACTGAGAGCAAGGAGAAAGCCCTGCACAGGCTTTCCTTCAGGAGGCAGAGCTGGTTTCAGCTGCCCTTTGTCCACCCTGTGTTCGTGTCCCCGTCACTGCTCTGAGATGCAAGTGCACAGCACAGACACATTAGGGAGCTGGGCAGGAGCTGATGCAGATTGAGGGTGACAGGGAGAGGCCTTAGTGTCCAGAACTGACAGAACTTTTTAAGTCCCCACAACATTTAAAAGCAGTGCTCAACTTCCAGCTTGATTCTTCCAAGCCCTTCCCATGATGTGTTTAGGAGGGCAAACTGCTCAACACAGGGTCGTGCAACCAGCTGGAGAAAGCAGGGATTGAGAGCAAGGAGACATCTGTACACAAGTCCTTCTTGGACCATGGCCAGAGCATTTTACAGTGCAAGATAAAATTTAATTAAGCTTCATAGGTTAAAAACATTTCCTATCTGTTGTTCTCTGTCATAATGGTTTAGAAATGCATAATCAAGTCTTTTTCTCTCTCATCCACACATTTGTTATTAGATTATTGCCCTTGAGAGCTCAGCTGCAGACACTAATTCCTTTTGTACTTTTTAAGTGACTATGAAACATTTATACTGCGGAAGAAACACGCACGTGGCACAAAATGTGCAGCATCAGAAAATCACACAAAATATGCAAAAAGATCTGTGAAAAAGGAAGCTACCTCACTTAACTGTGAAGATAAAATAGAGACCTTTATTTATTCACTGTAAAGAAAAACCATCCCTTACACAGAATTATCAGCTTTATACGAGCTCAGTCAATGGTGAGACTCGTCCCTCTGGGAGAGGCAGAATATTCAGGCTATGTAAGAACCTATACCTATTCTTGATTGGGAATATGGATACTGAAAATTTGATTTCAAAGTGGGAAAGCTGAAAAGATGTCTCCAAAGCAGAGTTGGATCATGAAGAGAACCAGGCTGCTCCTGCTCTGATCAGTTTGATGGGGTTCTACAGGAATCCAAAGCCTCAGATGCTGTGGAGCTGCTGAATTTCCACCTCAGCCACAGAGCAGCTCCTTAGAACTTGGGGAAACACTTCTGTGGGTTTAACTCTGCTAATTAATGAAGATAACACATTATGTCAAGACAACAGCCCTGTGTGGGGAACAAAACACTTGCCTTTATCCTGACATCTCTGTTCATCTGTTTGGCCACTTATACCTTGCAAAGGCCATCATGGTCACCCTCCAAACGCACCTGGTAGCATCAGAAATGACAGGTCAAAGAGCTTGAACTGCAAGCACTGTCCTCCAAATACACACAAATGCCCCTGCTAAAGAGCCAACACAGCTCTTTATTTGGGGGCAGGAGTGCCACCTTCTCCTGCTTGAGACTTGAAAAGCACCACTGGTTACACGGGTTTGTTGAGTCGTGACTCTAGTAAGGAACGAAACAAAGATGAATCAAGAGAACTTTAACTAACCTGGAAGCTTTTCATCCATTTCAGTCCATTCCTCTGCTCCCTACTGGAAAGTCTGGGCTGCATGTGGAGCAGAGAGCAGAAGCCAGCCTTATTCATCTCCAGCTCCAGGAATAAAAGTTAAGGAATGGCGCACCCCAGTTGTCCTGCCCTCCGCTTTTGAATTTGCTCTCACCTGGCGCGTAGCCGCTCAAAAGGAAGTTTCTGAATCCCTCCCCCCACTATTGTTGTGACAGGCTACAAAGTTTCCTGAAGCCCTTTCAATTCGCTGGTCTTTGGACCCAGCTTCTCATCCTGAAGAGATGAAAGTAGAAGAGTAAACCATTCAGCTCGGAAAGTGAGGCCTAAGTGGCCTAAACAGCAGGAGTTAATTAAATTCAAGATACATCCAACCCAATTTGAAGTTCTATTCTGGCTGACCTGTCCTGGTGATCAGGTCATGCCGTACAAGAGTCTGCCATTTACACTGGAACAGGAAGCAGAAAAGAAACCTGACAGCAGTCTAACGTGGCATCCAAAGCTCTTAGTCAAGAGATGCTTTAATTCCTACGGTACAGTGCTAAAATGAAAGAGGTTGGGTGTGATCAGTGGTTGCTGCCTTATTTGTACCAGCGGGTACAAATCACCTACCAAACGTACATGCGATGATATTTAGGAACAGGATTACTCTTCACTGCTATGTGAAAGGAAGTTACTCAACTCGATTTCACACACCACACAAAGAGTGTCCCCAGCCATGTTCCAGCTTGGTCTGAGGGGGCTGAGTCAGGCACAAGAGAGGGATAACTCAGACTGAACTGCCCTGGAGAAGTCACTAACCCAGAGCAGCCTTGACACTTGTTTCCACCTCTCCACATGGTCCACAGTGGCTGTGTCATCTCTGAGCATCAGACCATCCATAAGCTTCATTTATTCCTCGTGTCTGGTGATTTTGGGGCTCGTGTGGATCCACAAGGGCCTAGCAGTATCCTCTGCCCCTCATCCATGTCACCACACACCACAACCCTGAGGCGGGCTGGTGAGGGGCTGCCCATTTTCAGACCAATGTGCTGGGAGACAAGCTCTGAAGCACTGGAATGTTGGCTCTGGAGCAGTGAGGACACTGATAAGGAGGGACACAGAGCAGACAGCTTGCAACTTTGGCTTAAAGTCTGACATCAAAGCCATTTCTGCACTACAAGTAATATGCAGCCCATGCTCCCACAACTTGACTCTTTCAGCATCAGCTACATTTAAGATGGTAGTGAAAAATCTTAAACAATGTTCTGAATTTTGCAAATTTAAACATGATTTACAGTATCAGTTGAAATTTACATAATTTAAAAAAATAAAATCCATTATACATGATACACTATTGCAATTCTGAAGTTTAAATTGCAGACCTTAATGTCCCTAAAACTAAGAAAACACAAATGCTGTTTTCTTGCTATTCAGAAATCAACTCAAAACATTCAGCTATAAATTCTTTAACAGTACAGGGTACTTAGCAGAAGTGGTCAGGTGTCCTTCCTGAAAGCCCTTAACAATTTGCTTTCTGGCTCTACAGCTTTTCCAGGTACCCACCAGTGCTTCCAAGGACACACAGGTATAATCTAATTCCTAGTGGGAGCAGCTGTTTGTTAGAAAAGCATGGCTGGGAGTGTCCACTTGTGTTATTTCCCATGTAAAAGTCAGGTTTTTCAAAAACCTATTATCCATCATTCCAAATTACAGCACATAGCTGCACTAAGGTTTTCTCCAGTGTTGCAATAAGATGATCCAAAAAATAAAGGAGAAAGACCAAGTCACTGCTTATGTTTATTTGGAAATAAATGATGTTACCCACTTCTGTTTAACATCTTGAAGTGTTCTGTAGACTGTATTTGACTCCATAGAATCAGTTCAATTTTGTCCAACCACAATGCAGAGTGAGGATATTTTGGACTCAGTGACACATTTTTCCTGTAGCTCCAGGGCTCCATAAGGAGCCAAGTGCCTCTCAACCACTGCAAGAACTTCAGTGTTACTAATTCTGGCAATGCCCAGTTTTGCAACCATCCTGTGACCCAATTTTTTCCTCACAGCTCTCCAATAAAGGAATCAGTTTCTTGTACTTTTGATTAAAATGGCGAGAAATCATAGAGCCTTTGACTATGAAAAGTCATTATGCTTTCTTCAAGGTCTTAAACAACTACATTTTTATGACCAATGAGATTGGAAAGAAAGTTGGAATCCCTATATGAAGAATATATATTTTTTCAGATGAGAAACAAAGAGGATTATCAGTCCTTATGATCAAAACATACAAAATAATATATGCTTATGTGATTTACATTCACAAAAAAATGGCCCTGAAGTGTCAACAAATAATATGACAGTTTGTTTTGAAGATGTGTAAGAATTTTACAGGAATTATGAAAAAATCTTTTAGAAGAAGACTTAATAACTGCTTTCCAGCTTTGTTAGACAGATTTCCTATTCATAAAAGCAGATTCAGCCTAAGCACAAAGACTTCTTTCTTCTGGAAAATATTGAAGGGGTACATTTTACTGAATTAACCAAAGCTTTGAATCAAAAATATGTTTTCTTTCTTCTCTGATTCTTTGCTCTTTTATCCATTACCCCCTAACTTTAATCCACAATTACAAAAAGAGACAGTTCATTTATGAACCACAATGTAGTAATCAAACAGGTTTTAAGGTAAAATTCACACTTTTCAGTGTGTCTTGTATATGTTATGTGTTAACTCATGACTGCTGATGAATAGTTGTGTGATTTGATCAGACTTGTACAGCATTCTGCTGCTTTTTTCACTCAGATGGAAAAGTAATAAATGCCATGAGTGTGATATACAATCTATCCTTCAAGCAATTCCAGCAGTTCAGTCGTGTAATTACACAAAGCAATTCTCATCTTTCCAGCTCGAGTCCATAACAAACCATGGAGGAAAGTCCTGGAAACACAAAGGCATTGACACAGCCATGGTGTCCCTGAGCCTCTGCACAGGGCAGAACAAAGCTGTGCCTGCACCCATCCACAGAAATCTCCAGACCCTCCAAAATGTTTGAAGCCCAAAAAATCCACTTTCAGAGGCATGACTGATGACACGAGGACTGATGTACACCTGCACCCTCCTGGTGCTTTCAGCATGTCTGGCTGCATGGGAACAGCCTCAAGCCAAAAACTTGCCAAGTTTACAGTAAAACTCCCTGGAATGAATATGGTGGGACAAGGGCTGGGCTTCTTGCTCACATATAAATAGATGGAGCTAAATGGTCAACATTGAAATTCTATTTTATTGAAATAAAAGTTGAGTATTATCTAGGGAAATATATGAAAGAAATTAAGACACAGAAAAAAGTGGGAAGAGAGGAATAGCACGCAAGAAACCTTTCCTGACATGAAAAATGGTTTGTGCTTAACTCTAGCATAAAGGAATACATAGAAATCAAACTGCATAGTGTTTAATCTGCTTCTGCAGCCTTGGAAAATGGTACAGCCTCTGCTAAGACTGAGATGCAATCAGATTTTTTTTTAGTTCCATTTGCTTCACAGATCATGTACAAGTTGCCCTATAACACAAAGCCTGTAGTGGGTAATCTATTCTTCGTGCCAGAGATAAAACAATTGAAAACAAAGCATGACACTGACTGTGCCTATTAGAATGTCTCCTTTAAAATATTACTTCATAGTATCAGATCCTTTTTCACACCCAATAATTTGTAATAAATTACTTTAATCACAGCTGCATTAACAACATGCCTGGGGCAGATAGGTAGATAGACAAATCTAATGGCCTAATTCGTGTGGCAACTGATTGCAGGGAAGAAGGGGAATTTCATCAGCTCAGATTCTAATCAAAGAAAAGGTCAAGTTTCCTGTAGCTGTAAGTCAATTGTAGAAATGATTAAAAGTGCATCCACCTGCCTGGTAGGCGCTCCTGCTCAGCCACCACAGCCCTCCCCTCAGCCCGGCTCCTCTCCTTGGCCTCCGAGGCAATCAGGTGTCTGCCAGCAATTAGCCTTAATGATCCACTAGCACTTTCCTGAGAGGGATGTTGAGAAGCCTAATTGCACAAAGCAGGAGCGGAGGCTCTGCCTGCATCCCCAGAGCCCTGACTCCTGCTCTGCCAGGGAGCCTGCAAAGCTCACCCACGGCACAGGGACACCTCCGGACAGTAAAATCTGCGGAGAATTCCATAGCCTTTCTGGGAACTCCAGGGTGCAGCTCTTGAAAATGCCCAGCACAGGCAGTTCTGTGCAGCTCCCAGTTTTGAGACTTGCTCTCCAGCTGAAGCATTAATGTTTGCTGGGAAACCAACACCCTGTATTTGACTTCTGTAGATAGGTTGTGATGTAGGTACATTAATTACACTGTAGTTAATCTGATTACAATATGATTCTAATTTTGATGTCTGTAATTACTACCACTTCATATAGCTAGAAGGTTAATTTAATGCCTGAATTACTTTTAATTACCTCTTAAGTTCCTTACTTTCATATTTAGTACATGCACTTACTGCAAAACCCCACTATCAGAAGATTAACTTAATTACCTTTTTTCAAGTGAACTTCTATTCCTGGGCAATTCCTAGTGATCTGTGTGCTCACATCTTTAATTAGTCTCCAGCACATTATGCATGCCTGTTTTAAGAATGCACCCCTTCAATTGCCATCTTGTATCTGGTAACTGCAACCAGTTTTCAAGCTCTCTGGAGTTAGGTGTGTGGCAGGGATAACGGGGTTCAGTTTTATACAGAGTTCATCAGATGACAAAGCCTGAGTGAAAACCATCAGTAAAGCAGTGCAACAATTTTACCAAGCTCACATTTCCTGAGTTCTGCAAAGAGTATAGTGGAGAAATAAATCTCATACACGCAGTTGCACCCAACTGTGTTTTGTGATGCTGTGCAGCTTCCTCACACATTTATAAACTCCAATAAAGTTCATTGGTCCTCATTTTAGCAGCTTGTGTATCGCAAAATCTCACCAGTAAACTAAATGCAAAGATTGGTCCCGGTCTCAGGGTCAAAACCCATGTCTAACACACTTCACTTGAGAGGGTTTGATCACACCCACTCAGAGGTGGCTTCGTTTCAAACCCAGCAGGGTCACCAAGGAGCATTAAATGAAGGCCTGTGCCAGCCCCCAAAGCAACAGAGAGCTCTCTCCCATTGCTGCAAGGACACCAAAAAGTATCCTTGTGAACCCACTGTGATGGTGATAATGTCAGCCAGGCATGAGAAATTTTGAGCAGGTAACAGAATAATTGGATTTGATACTCACTGTTATCTTTCTGATTAGGGAAAGGGCTCCTTATAATCATTTTTGACTGGACACTAAATAATTTTGAGAAATTAATGCACTACAGGTTAAAATACTATAGGCACTTTTGAACAAGAAGCATTTGCTCCTATTTAGTTCAAGAAAATACTTTTCATTCATGGGGATTTGGATTTACCTTGCTGTTTTTGCAAGCAGAACATGGGAACAAAAGGCTAAAACATTGTGAAATAATCCACAGATCCTTCCTGGTGAAGGCCAGTGGGTGCTATGAATTTTTCTATCTATACCATAGTAAGCTCCTATTACATATGAGGCCCTAGAAACATACATAAGGCACAAAAATATATTCCAAAAAGTGATTTTAAAAAGTAGGGAAGCACAAAAATAACTCATTCTTTTTGTAGTAGAATTTTTGAGATGGAGATAACTGTAAAATAAATGCCTAAAAGATGAGTCAATTTATTTATTCTCGCCAGTTAATGCTGGAAAAACTGGGCTGAGCTGCTTCAGGCACTCCCTGAGCACATGTAGGGAGCAGCTCCAGTCCTCAGGACAGGAGTGAGCTCTGGGCCAGCTGCCCCACTGGCTTTGGCAGCTCTGGCAAATGCCCAGTCAAGCACCAGCTCTGAAATGAGGTTTCCTCACTACTGCTACCACTCAGAGACTTGATAATGTGCCACATAAAGAGAGAATCAAATGTTACAAACCACTAAGTGAGGCTGGCTTCTTTACACAAGAATCCCCTCAATTCTGAATGAGGTCAACAGGCAGCAAGGTGAGCAAGTGCTTCTCCCTTCAGAAAACCTCCTGAAACTTGTGAGACAGCAACATGCAGATAATATGAATGCTTAAAAAATGGAAAATCTCAGAAAAAATGCCATTCTCAGTTCATTTGTTTCCTTTTCTGGGTGGTGACCAGCATAATAAGAGCACGGTGATGAAATGTGTTTGATGACAAACTCCGCTCTGCTACTCAAATCCCTTGCATACAACATTCCTGATAAGTTAAGGATCTAAAATTGCTTAACCAGTGTTAATGTGCAAGTTAATTGAAGGTCTTATATGAGTCCATATACACTACTGAAGATTGATTAAAATAGCTCTATGAAAGGTACTCTAAGCCAATGCTCTTTTACGCTCTCAATTAGTTTCTTGATGAGATTCCAGAGAGAAGAGAAAGAAATTAAGTGAAGGGGCAAAATGGCATTGAAAAGAAAAATTCAGTGAAGCAATTTAAGCTCAAATTCTCATCTCCACAGCACACTCCAGCTCTTTCTCCATGTGTATCTGTGTGTACACATCACATCTAGAGACAAAGCCTTGTGGCTCCTCACACAACCTCCACATTTCACTCTGCTCACACTTCATTCTTCAGACACAAAACAAATGAAGAGGGATGATGCTACAGAACACCAAATGCTACCAAGTTCTGTTCTGGGCAAATTTTGATATGTACTTTTTGAAATTGTTCATATTTAGACAGTGCTATTAATCTACTGCATAGGAACAATGTCTTTTTAACATGCTAGATATGTTCTGTGACACCAGAAATGTGGATTTTTTTAAAGTGGATTTCCATTGTTTGTTCTATTTAAACAGTGTCCTGGTTCTTCTTTGGGGGCACCAAATATTCTTATTTTGTGAAAACTGTAATATCAATAAGTGATGGGAAGATGGTAAAAAAGGGTGAAAACTATTCCCTGGCTGCCTTTTTCAGCTTAATACTGACCACCTAAGCAACAGCTTGCATAGCTCATCATCACATAGAACCTGTCTAATGTTTCTAATGCTTATTTTCTTGGTAGTTCAAATAATAGCTTACATTTTTGGTATTAAACTGTTGCCTAACAACCCTAATTTAATGTGGGTAGCCAAAGCATTATGGACCTTTTGCCTGTACTGGGCTTATTGCATCTGCTTCCTTATGAAAAAATAGAATATTATGATGACTGATCCAAGATTTATCCTGGATTCAGCCCTTCAGGGCTGAACCAGGGAATTTTACTTTTTTTTTGTTTTTTTCATTAGAATATGAGAAGGTAAGAGATGGATATGCCATCAGGACTTCTTTACCATAAATCCTACCTATGCAAATCAAAAAGAAATACTTAATTCTGCTTGAAATTTCTGGGTTCTATTGAAAACAAATACGAGAAGAAAGATTTTAAAGGAGCTTAATTGTCCAGGTATCCATGGAACCAGATTTCAAGTGTGATCCTCTCCATCAACATTAACTTTTCTGCTCTCTTTGAGTACGAGGAACACCAGGACAGGGCAAATACTCATATTTTAAATAGTCACACACGTTATGTACACACACAACACAGGCACACACACTTTGCTCATCAGTTCTGAAGACAACTTCATTTGCTTGAATATGTAGAAATAAATAAATTATTTCATTCATTCATACCAACAGTCATTGGTTAGACCTGTAACTTCTTTTTTAACAGAACTGAATTTCAAATGTATATTTATATAGTTGATTCAGGGCATCTCTTGTGCAGCTTTTCAGTGGATATAAACCTTGCAGCCAACTCAAAAACAATCAGTGGAGGACTTAAAACACACAGGATTAGTCTAAAAGAAAAATTCACAGAACTATGTATCCCAAATTATCTCTCAGCATTTCATTAGCCTAATGGAGAACATTAAACAAATAGTCTTAATGAAAAAACTAATTTATTTGCAGGAGTATCATGAACACAGTTCCCTCATTTTTAATGTACTAAGGTATTTTTAATTGGGTTTGAATGTTTAACTATATTCCACAAATCCTTTTACTTATGCAGCCCATGAATTTTTAAATTAGATTTGATTTTTTTTAGTTAACTACTTTCTGCAAACCGTATTAATATTCAAATTTAAATTTAGGAAAAGGAGGGAGATACTGCCTCAAAGTGATGCCTTTCATTTGCTGCTACTACCTTGCTGTCCAATACTTTATGAAGAATACAGACCAAGTTTTAAATCTCTAAATGCCACAAAAGACTTTGAGGTTTTTTCCAATAAGCAGATTAGAGATGGTTTTCCAGCCCACCTAACAAAAATGCACAGAGAAGTAAATGTTTCTATGGTGGTTCCACACAAAACACCTCTGCATCGATTCTTTTGTAAAGTTTGTAACCTACAATTCAGAAAATGCTAAAAGGCCACGCTTTCCACCTTTCCACATAGTGAGTAGTATGTTGGATATTGATTTTCCAAATGGTTCTCCAACACGTTATGTAAATGAAATTTTATTGTTACTTTTGTTTTGGGTTGATTAAAATGCTTCCTTGCTCCAAATAATTATTAAAAGGGAAAATGTTCTTCTCTTTTATTCCAAATTTCAATTCTTTGTAATATATTTTTGAAGCAGAAACAAGTGACTGCTTGCATTTTGTCTGATTGTAATCAAGCATCTCCTGTTTTGTCACATCAAAAACTGACATGAAAAACAAAATCATTTTTTCCCATAAAAGTTAAAACCATCTTTCCCGTGAATAACTACATGTGTTACTAAAATGTGTTATAAATGGGAAAATTTTTGTTTTATATATTTAGATAAACAATCACTTCTCTACAAATCCGTGATTAAAAGTATTTCTTTGTCACGTTCTGAGTTTTCTTCCAACAGCAACAACTTCAATTTGTTACTTTTTAAAAGTACCACCTGGGATTTTCTTAACTCAGTGACAGATGGAGTTATGGCTTTAATGCTAGAAATGTCAGAATTCCTGTTATTATTTTAAAATGTAGCAAACTTACAGGCACACGGATATGATTTATTTTTCATATCAATCAGATCATGTTTGAATGTGTATGGAGCCACTTTCAGCAGAGGTGATATGAGAAGGAAGTAAATATATTATACTCTGGTTGAATGCAATTTACTAAATTTCTCTTTCCTCCGTGACTAAATTGTCATCTGTTTTCTTGCAAATACAAGGAGGCTGCACCTTCAGAGCCTTCTCCCTTCTTAATGATCATGTCTGTAAAATGAGAAATACTGACATTTTCAGATATGCATTCTCAGTTACCATTCCACATTTTTTATTTGACAGACCAGCATGATAATGCTGAACTCAAGAGGTAATTACAGAGTGACAAGTTTCATGATTGAAGTGCCGGTTCATCCAATTACTTCCACAGCCATTTTAGGCAGATATTTCATATCCAAACCAGCCCAAATTGTGCTGTTTGCTCTCCTGTTACACTCTGACATGTGCAAGTCCACCAGTCTCCTATCTCTCAGTCTCCCAGCTGAGATGGCTCTCATTATATATTTATCAGCCTAAAGAATCTTGTTTTAGTTAATTTAACATAATGAAGCCTGGCTGCATGCTAGTTTATCATTAGGGTTCTACCTCACCAGTGATGTATTGCACTGTAAAAAATTCAGATGGCTCAATGTAATGATGCATTTCGTTGGTACATCAAGCAACACCGAGTAATGATTAATTCATTGATACATGATCAGAAGAATATTGCACTGGGTCTGCTCCAATTCTGCTCTGAGTCCTTCACTGACAGTCTCACAAGAGATCCCCATGGATACCCACACCCTCTTCAAGCAGATCCCTGCTTGCTGCAGAACATGGTTTTGTTATTCTTCTCTGATGCTTTCCTTTCTTAATTTCCTCATCTCTTCTCCATTTTTCCTTCTGTGTCACATTCCTTTATCTCCATAATCTTCATATATGACCAGATTAAAAGTCAGTGGAGAGCACTTGGGCATTAGGCTATATTACACCTCTTTTTACACCCTGCATCCACTTCATTTCTCCAGGCTACTGAGGAAAAGCACTGACAAACTTTTCTAACTCTGGTATCTTGGTTTTTCTGAAAGAAATTCAGTTTTCTGACAGTCAGTAACTTTCTGCTGGGTAATTAAAAATGCATGACAAGTTTCCAGAGCTAAGTAAACGATCCAGAAGGACAGGTGAGCCTGTGTCACAAGCTGGGGCTCCCCCACAAGAAGGACTCTGAGCCAGGTTACACCATCTGAGGTGGCAACTGATGGCAAAAACCCACCTGGCAAAGTGCCTGCCCCTTTCCTGACTGGGCAAGGCAAGGGACCTTCCACAAGGACCCAAGGAGGAGTTAAAAATGTGCAATTTAATTCCTCGGGCTGGAGGAGATGAATGCACTTTAAACCCACAGTGCAACTTGACTAGAGAAGGGAGAATTTTAAAAAGGACCTAAGTATTTAGGACACATGGAAAAGCCATTAAACCCAGCAAAGTTCAATTTATTCTCCTCTACACTGTGAACATCTCTAATGGTTTCCTGAATGACCCCTCTGGTTTTGTGTGCAATCTCGCTGGCTGGAAAGCAGTACATTTGTAACTTGTAAAATATAATCTCCATAAATGCCTCATTATCCTATTATCTGCATTAGGCTGGAAACACTAACTTGAAAAGACATTACCTATAACATTTAAAATGTTATAATTTAACTGAGCTTCCCTAAACTGACTATGTTTTGTAGCCTCCCTAGAACAAAAAAAAAAACCCTCATCTTTTCCTTTTTTAAAGTCCAGAATCAGTGTAATTACTATTCTTTTCCTTTTTCAAGTACTACAAGGTATTTTTGTAATATGCTGATATATTCTGAAGTGCACTACTACCAGACACAACTAATCCCATAATTAAACCTGTGCTCTTCTCTTTCAATTGAAGGTTCTAGAATTATACTAGATTTCAGCAAATCTCCCTTTCTAAGCTTTTACAAGAATTTTCCTGTCCTTTGTTTCCCATTAAATTTCATTTTTTTTCCTATTGTTTTCCAATGAATAGGTTAAGATAACAGAATTGTAATGAATTCATATTGTTCTTAAAGAGCTCATGATATTTAAGACCCTTGTTCTTTACATCATTTATTATAGAAATAGCTTTCATTTTTAATACTAATCATGTGACATATAGATGCTTTTCCTTGGAAATGTAGAGTCCTGTGCTGAAAAAAATATTCACATTTCATTTTACACACTATTATTAAAAGTGGCTAGAAAAGTCACAGTGAAGTTGTGGTATCTTCTGACACATTTTGCTAAGGCAGTTTTTGTATTTCAGCACAAGCTGTGTAATTTTAATGAGAGGACAGAAGTGGTGAGGCTGGAAGGCAAAATCTGGATCTACATAATCCCATTATTGACCTTCAAAACTGCTTTATTAGTTGAGTGCAGCTATTGAATGAATGAAATGTCCCTTTCTCTGATTTGCTGTGCAAGTGTTCATACTTATATATAAATTAGTACTGGAAAATGCTTAAAAACATAGATAAATTGTTTTATAGATATTAAAAAATAGCCATTTTAGTTTATATATACATATATATGTTTGGTTTATATAAAAATATATATCCACATATCTATTTGTACACATATATCACATATTTTAAATATAAGCACCTGCCATTAGTCCTTTACTAGAAAAGAAGTAATTCCCTGATTCCATTGGCTGCACTGTACCAATGGCAGTGAAGGAGGACACAGCTGCATTTGGGAGAAAACTCATTAACTTCAATTGCTCTGCAAATTTCACGACACAGCTCTAGACAGCAGCCTAATTAATGCAGAAAGCTATAATTTTATAGATTAAACCTAGAGAGCAGAAAAAGTAGAAGTCCTGCTGTCCTGTTCTCCAATATCAATTTATTTTCTTGGTGTCCTGTCTGTATTTGACTGATCTCTTGGTAGACAATTTTTCTAGACTGAACATCAGGCATTCTAAATAATAAATATTTACTTATTGCAGTTAAGCAGAAAGTGGCTGGTGTTTTTGTTTGTTTGGGTTTTTCTTCCCTATGATTTAGGTGAATGAAAGTAATCAATGCAACCATGTAAAACTTACTTAAAATTAATCATCTTTAATTCACTTTGGTGCTGTTGCTGCATTTTGCAAATCTCTGCACACACCACGACTGCTCAGTACTCTGTAAGATTTTGGGATATGTGTTTTGTTTATTATAGGGGCAAGATTCCACATTTATCACACCACAGCTGCTTGGAATTTCACCAAGATATCAATGACTGAAAGTAAATCCTCACCTATAAATGCCAGTATGAACTATTTGAAATAAAGAGAATTTCCTAGAGAAAACCAGGCAGTGGGCACCAAAGTAGCTTTTGTTCCATGCAAGAAAATGAACAAAATAAATGTTCATGGAAGAGCTGCCTTAAAAAACCCTGATCTGGATTGCCTGGTCCAGTCATGTGACTGCTCATAAACTTGGATTGCACAATGACAGGTGTTTAACAAGGATATAAAGATGGGATATTTTGGATTAAAGCGCCCAAACATTCCATACTTTTTAAATTTACTTCTGTTTTTCCCCAGTTCTGCAGCAAAGGCCATCCCAGCCCACTGGGGAGTGGAGCAGGAAGATGGAGAGCTCAGTCCTGCTGCAGCAGCTGCCAACAGGCAACAGCACAACCCTTCCAGGTCAGGGTTTGTCTACCATAAAAGTGATCTGGGGACTTTACTGGCACACTTTTTCATTCCTTTTTGCTTGAAAGTGACTCAAAGGTTGTGCAGTGCTATGGAACCACAGGACAGCCCTTTGGGGACATGCAGCAGCTCTGAAGGGGCCGTAATAACCAGCCAGGAAAATTTATGTGGATCAACAAAAGAAAAATTAATTCCTCCCTCTTCTCTAGGTAGGAAAATGGACTACAGATCCTGTAATGTTCATTGTTTGCATTTCCTGACAATATTCTGGATTTTTATAGATCTTAATAATTTCTGAAACAATTATAATTACTGTAGTGCTACAATTATACACAATAATTTTAATTACAGCTGTTGTTTGAGAAATGGTATCACCAGGTCCTCAAGAACTGACCTTCAAGGCACTGTTTATGAATAACTGATTGTATTATTCCTACTAAGTCTTAACAGCTTTCTACCTCAGTGGAATTTAGCAGAAATTCATAAATTACTTCTCTGATACTTTTATCAAACACTGTTCCCATCATTTATCACCAACAGGACTACAAACAGCAGTAGTCTGAAAACCTGTTTAATCAAACCCATGTCCTGTCTTAACATTTGCAAGCAATGTATTAAGTGCTTTGGAACATGAACATCTGGTCCCAAAAGTGTCAAAGAGGATTCTGGGGTTTGTTTTGAGTTTCTCTGCTTTTAATTTTACTATTAAAGAAAATAAAAATAACAAGAATTGAAAAAAAAAAAACCCAAACAAACAAACAAGCCCAAAACAACCCCTAACAATAAGCGAGAATACTCAGAAGGGTCGATTTCATCATCTTCAAACTGTTGTTACACCACTCCCACCAAATGTTGTTAGTTTGAGCAGTGGTTTAAAACACTGCAAATTAACACTGCTACTTAGAGGAAAATGAAAAATCCATGCTCAGTTGTGCACCAAATTCATGAATAACCCATTACTTCAAGGAGGAGGACAGCACACCATCATGGTAAATACACATTCACATTATGTGCATGGCACTGCACACTGACTGGTTACTAACAAAATACATTCAAAATGGGAAAAAAGGAACATGTTTAACTCAAAATGTTCATTACACAAACAGCTCATGGGATTTTAATGCTTAGAACTCAGGATGGGGGCCAGGTATTTTCTATTTATCAAATTTACCCAAATGGAGTCTTCAAAACATAACTCTGACAAGAGGTGCAGGTCATAAACCCACACAGGAACAGGACTCCTTAAATAACCAGAGCAGGACTTTGGATAAAGGCTGCAGCAGAGTGCTGTGCATAAATTTCAGAGCCCTTCTCATCTGGTAAATCCGCAGGGAACACAGTCCCTGTCTCTACAGAACCATGACAGGACCCAGCTCCATTTGACAGGAGGGAAAATGTAGTTCTCTATATCCAGCACTCTGCTTATCAACAGTCAAAAAGCTAAAGCATTTTGAATTACTAATTTCTTCCCACACAGCCAACAGTGAAGGTCACAGTCTATAAAGTGCATTTCTTGTGTCATTGCTACCAGATGTGAGCTCAGTGCTGTGTCACTTTTACAAAGGGAGGAGTTTGGCATCGTTAGAATTTGATTATTTACGCTCAATTCCTCCAGCAGACTTCACATGAAATAAGGCCAACGTTAAGAGTAAGCCCCTGACATCTCTCCTGGTTTATTTTTCTAATAAATTGCAACACTCATAGCTATCCAAATGTCCATGAGATATTTCTGTGGCCCCATCAGAACAGCAACTCAGCAAATTATGGTCTCCCTCAAATTACAACCACTTCTTTTTAAGATATATACCATGGAAAGAAAAGACAGGATTTTTTCACTGTAACTCCCCAAGGTAGTAACCAATTATCCTGAATAGAAAGGATTGTTTCCCTTACATTAGACCAGTGCCAGACATGCAAAAACCTAAAAGGATTTTCAAAAGGAACTGGAAGCAAATGTCCAAGAAACCCAACTGTATCCCACTCCAAAAGAATTTCTGTTTTACCTTCAAGACTGTTCTCCACTGTCTTTGCTCACAGAAGAAAAAGGCACTTTAAGAGCCTGAGCAAGAACTAAACTGCAAGGAAGCATATGATTAATACAAATTATAAAAATGGCAATAATGGCGATACTGCAGCTCTGCAAAGAGGGTGTATTGCTTCTGACTTTATAGAGCCTGAATTTCAATTACACAGGAGGAAATTGTTTCATCCATATAAGTCATATCTTCTAATGGTTTGCTATTTGACTTATGTTACTACTTTTATTATGTTGCACATGTTAATGTGGATATTAGCCCATTGGGTAAGGCACTGCTCAAACACATTAGGCATTCTGCAAATAGTGCTCTTTAAGGAACTCTTCACTTCTGGAGAAGGCAAGAAACTTGATAGGGAAGGTCAGACTGTGATCAGAACATGTTATACCACAGCCAAACCTTTCCAAAGCTACACACTGCACCCAGATCTCCTTGTGCTAGGACAGTACCTTAAGAAGGTACAGACACTCCCCAGAAAGTCATCCTTCTTTTTGGAACACCTTTGATAAAAAAGCAGAGGTAGCTCAACAACCAAACTTCACTGGAAATTGGACTCTCTCCCTTTGCAATGGCTGTCCTTCTTACCTTGGCAAATGTGCATGATTTGAACTAAAATTGTATTTTATTATTTTATCTATTTTTATTATTTTATCGATATTTTTATCGAATTATCGTATTTTAGCTATTTTACACTTCTTTTGAAAGAGAATGGCTTAAGATCAATTATCAGCACTACTGCTTGGAACCCCAAAAATTATGACATCATCAAGTACAAAACAAAAATATTAATTGATGATTTTTTTTCCACAAATGTTGCCAGACACAAAACTAATTACAAGCCCAGCAGCAATATTATTCCTAAAAATATCTGTGTAACCATAGCTGACATCTGTCGTGGGTCAGTACTGAGAACAGGAACATGGCAATGCATTAGATTCAAACATTTTGAAATTTTTTTATTTTTTTTTTTGCATACTCAGGTTAACTTCCAACATTCTTTCATAAAATCAGCAGTTTACAATAATTATTGTCTCTAACTGTAGGGGTTTTTTACCTCTCAGCTTTCATGTAAACCAAGTGACTTCCATTTCACCTCATTCAGTGTAATTGCACCAAAGGAAACATTAAAAGTTACATCTCTGGGCTGTGATCAAGCAATTATTTAACAAAGCACAAATAGTTTCCTAAATCCAAATAGAACACATCTAATCAGAGATGGCTAAATAATCCAAGAGAAATCAAAAGGACTTTATTATCCTCAAATTATCTGCCATCTGCTACAATTCCCCTCCTTTCCTACACATTTTAAGTAGGGTTAGTTCCACAGCAGGAAGAATGAAAAATATGTATTCATTAAAAAAATAAAAAAGGTTGTAGACAGATAGAAATTTACTAGAAATTTATGAAAGCGCTGTGCCCAATATTTTGGATGAGTTCCTGGGGTTCTGGGTAAAAGGTTTTGCACAGAAACCTCAATATGGCAGGACACCAGAGAGAGGGTCCATCCACTTTGCACAGGTTCTCAGTGTCTTATGGAGATTTTTGTCTATTAGAAAAAAATAATATGGTTGTCTGCTGAGCAGCTTTCATGAAGTTGTCATGAAATAAGATGAAAAAACATCCCAAGATTTCCCAACAGTCTTTCTTTAACTTTGCACACATTTTTCTTGTATTTAAGATTGAAACCTTGTCCCAGCCAAAATGAATGGCAATTAAAGATGGTCTTCCATTCCAGAAGTGAGGGAACACTGGAAGCAAATACACTGTGACAAGTGAAAATCACCTAATGAGATCCCAGGCACCAGGAGTTCTACCCAAGACTTGTTTGACTAAATCCCAGAAAAATCCCCTTCCCTGAAATAATTTGGACAAAGGAAAGATAAGAGACAGTCGCACAGATCTTGTCCTTACAGTTTCTCAAGGGAAGGTATCTTTAGGAAGAGGTAGGGATTCAGCTCAGGATAACTATCAGTTCAGTCAGGAACTGCCATGGGAAAAGTCTAATTTTGCTGCAAGGCTCACCCAGTCTCCAAGGGGAGACTCTGCTGACTTTCTGACCACCCTGCAGTGGTATAGCCAAGCATTCTGATATTCTCACAGGCTGAGATCACAAAACAGGGCTTAAATGCCATCAAGTCTTCTGTCAAACACGCATAGAATTCACTGAGGTTTAGAAGACTTGGGAGTACAGGACACACAGTGCAACCATACATGTCTTAGCCCCTTAGAAAACCATGCTAGCAATGCTGTGCAAATGGGAGAGTTTGAGATTTAACCAGTAAAATCCACTGCAGGAATAGAAATAAGTTCTTCTTCAGAGCTCAAAAGGGGTAGGACACTAAACAGCATTTTGTTTAACAGTCTAATTCACAAGAGTGAGGATACTGGAGAAGGGAAGAGAAGCTGCACAGCTGATGCTCTCCCTGGTACCAAACTGGACAAGGACACAGGTACAGGGGTATTACTGGCAGAAAAACAGAGCTACAATCTCCTTCTGCCAGGTGACAACTGTTGCCCAGTGTCACCAGCTGAAGGGTTTCAAGGGGAAGGAAGGACTTAAGTAGAAAGAGGATTCATCTTCTCTTAATGTTCTGTCATCTGGGTCTGAAAGGCAATGATCATTAAGTCAGGTTTTAATTATATGTTCTATGGTAGCATCTGGATTTATATTCCTGAACTGAGAAAACAGAGGAAAACCCAGCATGTGGGAAGATTATGGTCCATAGATGGAAGGGAGTTCATATCATCTAATTAAAACTGTGGGATAAAACAAAGAGATAAAATCGATCCATTTAACTTTTAAAACATTCATAAACTACCAAATCCAGAGGGTCTATGTGCAAATAAGAAATAAATTACCGCCAACAGTTATTAAAGCATAAGACAGCAATGTTTTTAAACTAGAAAGTCATCTATAATGAGTTTCTCACACAGCTCTTTTTAAAAAGTTAAGGAATCCAAATATGCTATAGACAATGAGAATTAAAACAATAAACACTGAAGAGGCATAAAGGACAGTTAACTTTTGTTCTGGAATTTATCTATACAAATAAAATATTGTTCTAAAAATCTTATCAAGATAACTTTATCTTAGGTACCTTATCAAGATACACCTTTAGCCCAATTTCAGAGGTATCTCAAATAATTTGAATTGTTATTTATTATGTTAGTGACTTTTTATTTCACCTTAATTTAATTTCACTTCCTTCATTAAGTATCATTCTGATTTTGTTCTGGGATGAAAACTTTGGCCTTCAATTTGTTGGCAAAAGCATATACACAGAATAACTGAAACATTTTCTGCTTCTTACAATCTTCCAGATTTTTTTCCCCAAACTTTAGAAATCATAAACTCCACTCAACAGCAGTATTGTTTCTATCAGGAACAATGGGCAAACAATTCAAACTAAGCTTATAAGAAGATTTTCTAAAAATGTTTAACAGTTTCATCATTCTAGGTGCCTATTCCATAGGTCTCAGAACTATAAATTAGAGCAATATAAGTATAAAAAAAAAAAACAAAAAAAAAAAACAGTTTAAAACTAGCTTCATAAACTTGAAATACTGGAAAACTGTGTCTATGACAAAGAATGGTATCTGCATTTGTATTTATTACCTATCATAGAGCTAATAAAATGCATTATAAATAGCTCCCTATGAGGAAGGCAAAGAAAGAAAATAACATGGGAAACAAGTCAGTATTGGAGATTTTGTAAACAATCAAAGAGAACAGCAAAGATGACTTAATAAAATAAAATTTGCTAATTATGTTTGTCTCTTTTCAGAACTACACCCTAATTAAAGAACTCTCCTCAGAGGAGAGGAGAGGTCCCTCCCCTGGGAAAGAGATCTCCATGAGAAATCCTGGCCATGCAAACCCAATGGCCAGGCTGAGACAACCCACAGGAAAAGGGGTTTGCACACAGGGATGACACTGACTCAACACACAGAGTCACTGGAATCCTCTCTAAGGAAAAACTTAATTCCTCATTACACCTCACCTTGAACCAGGTCTGGATTTCTGTCATCTGAATATCACATAACCAATACATTGCTTTCCCCTTGCCCCCCCCAAAAAATAAAAATAACAAAAAATACAAGTGATACAGCTTTCCATGGACACTGAACAAAACTAGACTAAGTCTTATTCAAATCCTCAAATAGAACTGACTTTTTATTGGTGCTGTTTTGGTTTGGAGTCACATCACAGGCCAGAGTACTGGTTCTTGCAAACTACATGCTTTTACTCTTTTTCCTCTTTTCCCCATATGGAAAAATACCTGAAGTCTGCTCAAACAATTCACCATAATTCAGGTGTTTCCTAGATAAGGATGGTCAAAAATGAAGTCAAGGACATTTATTTATGTGCACTGACAAACGTATGTCTGATAAGCTAGCACAAAATTTGTTAGCACTTAAAACAAAAAACCCACATTGTACTGGCAATGGCAGTCACTATAAAAATTTTATAATTCAGATTTTTTTAATGGGAGAGTGGTAAGCTCATAATTATGGAAAGCTTAAAAGGATCAGAATAAAGTAACCCTGCTTCTTTATTCCTGTAAAGTTTAAAATAGCAATGGAGACTTAAATTTGTTTTTCTAAGGCCTTTGGGAAATAAAAACATTAGGAAGCACAGAAGTCTCTAAGAAACTTTTCTTGAAATAAAACTATAAGGAAGGATAAATTTACTCCAAGTTCATAAGAAGTTCATTCTAATACTTTTCTTCCTTTGCTAGAATTTCAGCAACAACCTACACATTTAACATTAGCAGTTTTAGAGAATCCTCTGTGTGCTTTCTGGTAGGCTCCATCAAAGAAAAGAACCGTTCTTAAAATATTAAATGAATTTTCCCTTGATTTTAAATCAAGAAAACCTTGCATGTGTACTTGCCAGAACACCTGATTCTTACCAAAGGGAAATGCTTGTGTGTACTGAGGACTCTCTAAGAGCCATCTGCACCAAAATTACTCAACCAGTTAATGAAAAAACACAAAACCAAAACAAACAAAGGGAGGATTTGTGTTGCAAATGTTTTGAGCTGGTTCTCAAAAACAAACGAGAAAGAAGCAATACACAAGCACAGAAAGCAAGATTCTTTAAACGTACCCATAGCCTTCATGGGAAATCAGAGATTCATCCTGCTTCTACTTGTGCAATTTGACTGGCACAATGAAATGATTTTGCAAGTGAAAACAGCTTTCTGTTTTACAAAATGGAAAGTTGCCTCATCAAAATGAGGAGAGAGAACTGAAGGTCAGAACAATGAGTCATCTTCCTAAGGCAGAGTCACATCAGAGAGACCTTCAAAGAGTCAAGTTGTTACTCACAGGCATTTGAAAGAGGGAGGAAAAAAAATAGAAAAATCACATAAATGAAAATTGGCCGAAAATAAGCACCAATTGTCTGTCTGTTTTTGGAGCTATTGTGCCTTCTGCAGTGTATCACTAAGATGGGTGGTTATAGCACATTATAGTAAAAGACAATCTTCTATGGAAGTTTTGAGAGCCACTGATTGGTTAGCAAATGTACAAAAGATGAGGAAAATGAATAGCAATAAAGGGAGGGAATACATTAAAAAATAACAAACTGAAATCAGACAAAGAAGCTCCTAATTTATTTATTTATTTTTTTTTAACATAAATACTAAGAAGTGAATGAAAGACAAAAAGATGAAAGAAGGATGTAAGACATCTTCTCAGTCATGGCATCTATTTTTTGTTTTCTAGTTGCAAGTAACAAACCAAGCCTTCCTTCCCCTTGGTCTGGTGTCTGCAAACCACAGGGCTGAACAAAACTCCCAAATCAATGGGAAGAGTCACAGTGACTGCAGGGAAAGCTTTTATGCATCCACCCCATGGGTTGTTGCTTTTTCAAACCTTTTGTGTCTGTAGCCACCAACCCTAAGGAAACACAGAAACACGGGGGTTCTTATCTGTGTGCAGAGTGAACCAGAGCACCAGAGAGTGCCTGAAAGCTGAGCAATTCTCACTGAGCCAGCTCACAGCACCCAGGGGTGCAGCAATTTGGGCACAAGGTGTGTGGAGCTCAGCCCTGCACCCGGCTCCTCCACTGCCTTTCAGCTTCCTTTGCCCATTGTTACACAGCAACACTGAACAGGGTTTGTAGGTGCTCCAGCTCAGAGCCAGGGCTGCTGCCCCCAGAGACAAAAATCAGCCCTTACAAAACCAACATTTAGTCAATGGCAAAGCCTAGAGACTGAAACATTTCTAGAGTAACTCATCAATGGACGTGAGAAATGGAAATGTTGCTCTCTATTACGAATACTTTTGTTCCTATTAAAAATATTTGCTGTTTCAAAGCAGGATGAGGAGTCAGAAATACATTCCCAAATTTTGAAATATCTTGGTTTAATGTCAATAGCATATACATGTTTTTCCTTGCAACTTAAAACTTATTTCAAGTTTCATGAGTTTTAAGTGATCAAACAACAGTGAGAGGCACCTCCTCTGATAAACATTTAGAAGTACATTTCAAGTACTCAGAATCTTCCCTTGCTACACAAAATTAGTTTCTCCTTAGCCCTCATTCTTCTTTTTAGAACACCTTTCATAGTCATAGCAAATTCTATTATTTTACTCAAATTTTGTACATTAAGTACAAAAGCTCATTCAATAAATAAGCCAGAGTAAGTTTGACTAAATAGGACATCAAATTACACCTAAAGCACTTTTGACACATGCCAAAGAGAAACCATTTGCACAGCAGGGTGGCAAAACTTTGTTAGAGCATCAGAGAAGATGGAATCACTCTCTCCTCATGAACCTTCAATAGAAAACTGTGAAATTAAACAATTTTTCTTACAGTTGTAATACTTTGATCTCATTCAACCACAGACATGGCGTTGATAACATTGGAACATTATTCCTGTGCCCTTCCAAAATGCGATGTCTGGTGCTGCCTCCCATTCATCAGACCTCATGCCACCATTATGGCACTGGAGGCCACAAGTGTACCATCTCCAGATCATGAGAACTGCTGAAAATGATTCCTTTCTCCACTTTGATATCACCTTTGTCATAGTGCAAATTAATTCTGTGTCATCTGGGATCACGCAGAGTTACACTACTTTAAGAAATATGTTATGCAACTCCACTTTGACTTCTCAGTATTCCGGTACACGTCGTTCCTTCCAAGCTCCTCTCTTTATAACATTCCTTGATATGCCTACTTCCCTTTTAGGTACCAATTAATGAATATGAAGCCTGAGTAACAGCCCTGAAAAGCAAAGAAAAGGCAGATAGTCGATGTCAAAATGAGAGTGAAGTGCATTGTGAATGTCTTCCCAGACTACACATTCCCTATGGGATAATAAAGCAGTTAAAAGAGAGAGCACTGGAATGGCTACTCTATCAAATCTGAGTATGTAGAAAAGGTCAAAGCAGTAGAGCACAATGATATAATTCACAGATTATACAAGACATTAAAATTCTGATATGACATTCTTCGGGAAAAAAAAAAAGAGATTGTAACAAGGACAGAAAATGGCAGGACATTAATCCTTTCCCATGACAACATTCGTACCCAAATTGGAAAATGTACAACTGCAGCCCTTGTTAAGCCTTTGCTAAGACTGGTTACATGGCTTAATTTCAGAAACCACTTATTGAATCCTGTCAACAGCTTCTGATTATATCTAATGGAGCTGCACAAGGGGAAGAAGTTGAAGGGCTGCTATGAAGTTAAAGTCCACTTCAACTGAGGCAAACATGAGAAATTTTTTGAATAATATTCTTACTTTAAAATATAGAACTGAAGAAAACAGTGAGATTCAATATTAAATTCACCTAAAACTACTTTGATTTTTAATACAGTTAAAATTCTCAGTTATCTGGGGAACACTTAAAGTCCAGCTTTTCACTAATATTACACCATGTTCCTCATCTTTGACACAGTAGTAGCATTAAATCTGGCTATAAAATTTTAAGTTAGAAAGCACATAAGCTACAAAGAGGTTCCTTTTTTCTACCAGTGCAACAATCCTAATACAAATGTAGATTTTACATCCTATTATCTTTGGTTATTAAAGGTCAGTTTGTACACTTGCCAAGTGGTTTGAGTTCATGCCCTTACCTCATGAAAACTTCCCTATGGGGAAAAAAAAGTCAGGAATAGAACCATAAAGAATATTGTGCCTGATGATATAACATGCCAGCTTTATCATTTCTTTCCTGTCTGCAGAACCACAGCAGGTGAAATAGTTATCTGTGTGTTCTGCAGCCAAATCTCAGAGGCAGGATTTCTTGCTCCAGACTTTCCATTCAGCCCATGATTGAGACTGATCTGCCCTTATTTCTTGTCATCCTCTTTTGTAATTCAGAGGCAAAGGAGGCTGCACCATAGCTCAAATGTTTAGGCTGGCAGCTTCAAAGATACACTCTGCTAGATGCTCAGCGGGGCCTTGGCCTTTAAAAGGATGTATCTTTTAGTAATACCATATTTCCCAGCTAAGTATTTAAATAAATTTTCAGAGGTTTACAATTTTTGAACACTTAAAACCTGATTGCTTATGTAGAACATGCAGGAAAGGCTGGGAACCTTAATTTTAAAGGTATCAATGATTGTCAAATTATCAAATTATTTCTACTCTTCCAGTGTGCATCCCTAGCTGTTAGCAGTATTGGTTGCATAGAATACTCCAGCAACACAGGCCAGAGCACCAACAGACTGAGTTAGAGAATAATCTACTGTAACAACCCTTCAAATATGAAATCACAAAATCACAGGGTAATTTAGACTGGATGGGACCTGTGGGGGTCATCTAATCCAACCTACTGCTGAAAGCAGGACTAACTTCCAAGGCAGATGTGCTTGCTGGAGACCTGAATGAAATATGCACAGGAGTTACCCAGGAAATCACATTTCCAGGTGAATGCTAGACTATGGTATTAAGATCCCTGTTATGTTCTCTCTGGCCCTATGGATCATTCCAGTTTTTCTCAAAAGGTAAGTCAATATCAAAGGCTCCCTTGCTGGTTAGAAATGCTGGTCTGAGTCTGCTTCCTGCTTACAAGAGAGGATGGGGCTTGATTGGCATGTCTAGAGCAATTATGAGTTAGTAAGGATACTGATAAAGCAACATTGTTAGAGCTCTCATCATCAGAAATCCCAGTCTAAAAACACATCAGCCCACCAAATTTAAAAGCAGACAAATCAGTCAAATTGTACGTGTACATTGAGGTAAACAGTAGCAAAAGTCTTGATAAGAGCTCAGAGTTTTTGCTTCAAAGCAGCTATACATCACCAGATAATCAATGCAATCAGAAGTATGCAAGGGTCACTGATATATTTTCCCACTTCCTCCTAAGACAGTAATAATGCTGGTTAAAATCTGACAATTACAAAATTATGTCCCACAGAACATGAATTTTGGAATATATTAACATGGGGAAAATACCCTTACTGAGGTACTAAGATTTAATCCAACACACATTTAAATGAGTGAGGAAGTGTTTTAAGTTATCTTATTTCTGCAGCTCCCCAGGGAATCTTGTCCAGGCCTCAAGAGATGTGAAAACTCTTCCCCCTCAGAGCTCTGTAGGGTTCTGACACACCAGCTCTGCTGAAGCACCTCTGGAACAATGTGCAGACACCAGACAGCTTTGTTTGCTTTTTATTAAAGGTGCCTAATAAAGCCATGAATGTTCTTACTGGCTAAATCTCATAGCAGGAGCTACATTGTGCATGCAGTCAACTGCTCTGCTGTTATTTAAAATGAACAGAATCAAAGGTTCTTTCTTTCATCCCAGCCATTATTATTTACATCTTGAAGCAGCACTATACTGGAATAAAATAACTGTCACCAGGTGCACTCTGTTCTTTCTGGCAAATTAGAGCTTTGGTGCAAAATACATAAGGCTATTTGAAGTCAAGAGAGTTATGCCACAGATAAATCACCCTGGTGATATTTTACTATTTCAAGTCATTACAACACAAGCTTTGGCTTGTCTCTGTGATACACAGTGCAACGTTCTTTAGAGAAGCAAACCGTGCTTCTTGCAAAATGTTTCAGATGGGAGTCTCTTTACTGTCTTTTCCCATCCCATTTTAAATATTTGATATGTATGTCTTCAGGGAAAGACCTCTCTATTTGCAGCGCCTTTGATTCAAAGATATTGCCATCTTCTTCACTTAGGAAGTGCGGAAAACATATAGTTTATTACTGGGAAATCTGTGAGCTGAGATGTGTCATATTTTCTAGCCAATATGCTAGGCAAAAAAGCAGCACAGAGCATTTGGTGTCTTTTACCACTAAAAGAAGAGAGATTGACCTTGCACAATAGAAGAGAAATACATTTCCAGCACTAACTAAGTCAAAGCTCCTGGGAAGCACGTGGTGGCATCAATTTCTTTTCCACCACTAGTACTGATGTGTGCACTGCTTCAGGAAATGGTAGAAAGAATAGGGGCCAGAATTTAAGAGCAAAACCACAAAAACATGAGGACAAGCAATTCCATGTACACTGTAATATTTAAAATTATATCACAAAATTGCTATGGATAAAAGTACCCTGTTCTGTGCAAATCATTATGATCAATTTAAGCCCTGAGAAGTTATATTGCAATTACAGCTCACAATACTGAATTTATATCTCCAAAGAGATGAAATGCTATAAGAAGAAAGACATATACTGTGGGTTTAGTTTCTTTTGTTGTTTTGTAAGAGACCACAAGAGAGAAAAATGTTAGGTCTTAGGTGGCCACGTGAGAGTAAAACCACTCTCTACTCTTCTGTGCAGTTCTATTAATGTTGCCACATACAAAGGCAGTCTAATTTTTTGCCTGGTACAAAACAAGCAAAGTAATTCATGTTTTATAAAAGCTCATGGAGCATATTACCTCCCATTCTAATATGCCTTAGATAGACCAGTTCTTTGCCACTAAAATCCACCAGCTTCTGGAAGAAAACCCATTTCACACCATGCTGTGCCATGGGCTGGGAGCCACGGGCCCTTTGCTGTCCTGGGGTCTTCTGAGGAGTCAAAGCCACGAGGCACTGAGGGAGCAGCAGCAGCCTCAGCTGGAGCTGCTGAGCCCTCCTGGCACAGAGGAAGGGTCCTTCGTGTCCATGTCCATCAGGGGAGCACATCATATCCATCAGTGCTCCCAGGGGAAATGAGAGAGCAGCTACTAGAGACACAAACATTAAACTGGAGATGCACAGGCACTCACAACCACGGCACACACACCAACAAAGTCACACCAGGAACTGAGCCCAAAATAAACAACTGCTCATGGCTAATTTAGAATGAAAAAAATCTGATCTTGGGAGGGGAAAAAAAACCCTCTTTCAACCCCCCTAGAAAATTTGGAGTGGGGGTTTTTGATGTTGTTGTTGTTGTTGATTTTCTGGCTTTTGCTGGCTTTTTGTTAATTTAACATTATTAATTATTTCAATAATGAGACTCTAAACATATTCCAGCTTCCTACTGGGACATTACAATTCCTGTTTTTAACAGAGATATTGTTAAAGTAGTGCCTAAATATGTCAGGTGACCTTGCCCTGCAAAGTAGGAGGAATAACCATTAAAAATGGTTGCTAACTCTCTATAATTATGAGATTAAGTGGTACTATATTGCACATCTTTCCTGTGAAAATTCATGCCTGGCATTGTAGAGAAGAGCAATCACAGGATGCCAGATAAAGGAATGTGTACTTGCCTATTATTGTACACATTTCTCAAAACTGAAGTCTTTTGGACTCTGGCCCAGTGAAATAATGGGAAGGCTCAACAATAGATCAGGTAACAAGTCCTATAAATAGATATATAATTTTTTCTATATTTTTGATAGAATTTTATCATCACCTTTTTTTTACATTGCTAGAAAGTTGTTCAGATCCAGCAGGTGGAGCCTGTCCCACCTGGCTGTGTAATGATTCCCTCTTACCCTGACCTCTAAAGGAAAACATTTCATTATTACATGCAAAATAATTATTGACAACAGAACAGGAGGGAGGAAAACAATCCCATTTATAGCTTATCTTGTCTGATGAACATGTTAATAAAAATGAATTACTTAAGCAAGTGTAAGAGCAAAATTCAGTTTTATGTTCTATATACACTAGAAGCCACAATTTTATTTTCTATTCCATTTATTGTGCCCTCAGTTTGCATTAGATGAGCAATCAAAAACTCTTTGCCTCAGCTTTAATTGCTCACATATCCAGTGTGTAAATGCTTATGTAGTAATTCTTCTGATACACAATTTAAGTGTCAGTTTTCTCATTTTTTAAAGTAGTTAACCTAAACCTCACATAATCACCTTTAGCCATTATCAACACTGCATTGTTCTTTTTTTAACACTTAAACCTTCTTTTATAGCATATGCTTATGTAATTGAAGAAGAGATCTGATTAAGAGCAATAAATCTTTGTTTCTTTCACTTGTACCACTCAGAGATAGTTGGTAGAGGGATAAATTCTGTGAAAACAGCAAATTTTTTCTAAAATAACTGGATTCCTCAACACCTAAAAATAGTATGTGAAATACAGAAAAATAAACTTGTATTTTCCCAGTCTTTTACCTCCTGCACAGAACAATGAAGTTTGTTGAAGAAAGGTTAAATGATGACCATAGAAATATAACTTTTTATAGCAATATCAGCTACTTTAAACTAATTTGAAGTCACAAAACTCTTTTTGGTGCATCAATGATTTTTACTATGACGATTATGATATGATAACCTAAGTTATTAGAAAAAGTAATTTCCCAGTTATTGTATCTAAAGGCAGTAATTACTATTTCAATAAAGAAAATGAGAACTATTAGGATGGCAAAAGAGAAGTAAATTAGCTTTATACCCTACACTCAATTAAACTATCATACCAAGAATGCAATGAATTAAGGTAATTTGAGGGAAGGAATGGGATTTTGTATAACAAAGTGTTTAAACTTTTTGGAAATCCACTGAAATCAAACCCAAGAGCAGCATTAGCTTTACTAACACCTGCTAAGACCCTATGTAAAAATAGCCTTATAAAATATAAGTAAAGGGTTTCTGTTTGCTCAGCTCTGCCTGTGATTCTGGCACTAAAAATTCACAGAGGTGCCCACCTGGAACAGTCTTCTGTGCTAATCTCACCCACTGCAAAATAATGTAAACTGGGGTACCACAAACAGAGACTCCCCTCATTAAAAAAATATTTCCAGAACCTTCTAGAAGCTTTCCATAAAGCTGAAGCACTATTTTGCTATTATCAAATGTTAGATATTGTGCATTTTGGGAAAACAATCAATACAGTTTCCACAGTCTGTTTTGAAATGGGAACCCAGAATGAGAAACCTGTTTAGGAAATCAATTTTTGCATACTTTGAAGCAATCCAAATATTTAGTGCTCATATATTTTTAATGATTTTTCTCTCAACTGTAGGAATGAATAATTTTTAATTAAATATGTTTCTATTACATTACACATAAGTCTAAAGTTGTTTGTAGAAAATAATTACCCATCTCTTATTTTATAAGCTCCTGTTTGTGACTCATGTCACGAGTTCTGTGGCAAGAAGATTTTATTTGCAATTTTTGTTTTCTGAATGTTTGTATTGTTTTATACAAACAATAATAAAAAGAAAATAAAATGTTCCATGTGATATTTTTGTAAAAATTCAACTTAACCAAGCTAAGCTCAGCTACCAAATTGTAAGAGCATGGAAAGAGAACTGATTAGTGTAGGTTTTGAATGAAGTGACTAAGACTACCTGAGTTCAGGTACAAACTATGATTATCCTGAATCTCAAACTGAGTATTCAGTCCCCTCTGATTTAGAGACCATTGTCCTTTCTAATTAGACAACCAATTAAAAAAAAATAAATAAAAAAATAGGAAACTAAGTTGTAACTCTGTTTAGCTTTAACATGCAGCACATTTACAAAAGTGACTGGCAATATTTAGTGTCTTGAGGCTTTTAGGACCTGAATTTTTGTATCTATTAACTCTGCCTATTGCACTCCAGTACCCAAATTTCACAGTTTGCATCAAACTATTTTGTTTCACTGTCGAGCTCCTTCATCAGGAGTAGTGCAGCACTGCAGCAGGTTAATGAGTCTTGCCACATTATCTCCTCAGGAATGTTGTGTAGCAGAGTATTTCCCATATTAGTGCACCGTGGCTGGTGGGACATTTCATGGTAATCAAATTATTTTTTTTTTTAGTGAAACTAACCTAAGAATTGTCTTCATAACTCCAGGGGACATAGGAAAAATTAATCCTAATTTTCAGAATATTTAAGTTAGTGTAATTTCAGCTATTAAAATAACCTTCAAGCTTTTAAGTGGAAGAGCAAGACAGCAAGAATTTCTAGGCTAAAAATTTGTAATTTATCATGCATGCTGTTTCAAAAGTGAAGCTGATGTATTCAAAAGATAAATTCAAAGATCTTTCATGAGGTGAATGTGGATAAGAACAGAGTATTTAAATTGGAGAGGTAGTCTCATTTTTTGCCTTAGTTGTCAAGCACTGTTTTATTTTAGCTTACAGTTTCAGAAGGAGTGTTACCACCTCATCCACCTTTTACAGGAGGAAGTTGGAAATATCACCATGTCTCCCAGAGAAGGTTCATAGGCTTTTACCCCATGTCTTTAATGAACTAATGTTCCATTATGTAAGATTTTTCCTCAAAAAAAATGGACATAATTTCTCCATCTGAAAAATCTGGTGTTGATTACAGAAACCAATTTTTTTCTAAGAGTTACTGATTAGAATCAGGTTAAATCCTTGACTTTTTTTCCAGAATAAGCCCCAGTTATTTGCCTTAGCATCTGAGCTTTTTAAAAGGATGGTGAGAGATTCTGACCACTTGAACTGGCCACAGCATTCTTTCATCAATACCTTCAAATATTGTTTTCTCTTTGTTAAAATGTCAGTGCTGGCACTTCCTCTGGAAATGGGTACTGGACCACCCAGCCACTGGAACTGTATCCCTCTCCATTACCACCACATTTCCCCAGGCAGCTATATGTACTAAGTTTTGACTAGCTATCTTTATCAATGTTAAATACTGGAGATTTTCCATCCCAGTTTTTAAAAAATAAAACATAGCCCAGGTAGATTTCACACAGACACTGGTAGCAGTGACTTATCTCAGTGCCTAATAACAATAACATAATTACTGTGCATGTGTATGAAATATTTCAGATTAAAGAAAAAGTGTCAATGCAAAACAAAGATTTTAAGTCCTAGGAAACAGGAGCTCTGTCTCTCCAATGCTATAACCAGAATCAAATGTTACACAGTCTATCAAATGCAGGGTGGTAAGAAGGCACTTGAACAAAAAGACTGTATCCAAAACCAAAAATGACATTGCAAGAGATGCTTTTTTCCCCCATCATATTCAACTCTGAAAATTCATTCTTGGAAGAAAGCCCACTAGTGAGGCAGCAGTGTATTTAAAATACTGAAAAGCAGTAATACCACAATGCATTGTAGACCTGGTTCAAAAGAAATATTACTGTTATACCAGAAATATCACCTCCTTATTTCTTTGATTACTCTGCTTGTAGCACACTCAAGCAGCTGAACCAGCCTTCCCTGATTTATTGTGTATTTCACTGAAGGGAACATTTTACCCACTAAAGTAGGTATTAAAAATCCAGTAAGGAAACTTCTCAGAAATTCAACATAAACCTTTCCTACTAAAAAGAAAATTCAATAAGAGCACTGAAATATTATACTATACAGCAAAATCTCATTTGATATAGATAAGCCAATTAAATATTTACTGTTCCTGGCTTCCTGTTTATTACTGAGGCCTAACACAATGAAATCAGGTTTTAAATGACTGAATTTTATCCACTATGATAAAATTACTTTACCCAAAAACCAAACATTTTGAGTTGTAAATCCCTATTTTTTCCCTATTTTTTTTCAATTATAAAGGAATAATTTCATTGATTACAATTACAATTGTGCTAAATTATTCTGGCAGAATAGGAATGCCCAAAGATCTCCAGTACTGTTACAAGGGTGAAAAGTTCTCTAGTTTCCCACAATGTGAATAGCACATAGGTATTATAACTCAAGTGTCCTGTGGTACTGAGAACAACAGATCCCACATCTGTACTGAGGTGGCTCAGACTGGGATCATTTTATTCAAAATTTGGTCATGACTGCAGAAATTTCACCTGGCTCTACTTAGAGCAGCCTTCCTCCAGTTTGCAAAGGAATTGAAAAGCGGACCTGAGCAGAAAGTAATTATCTCCAGTGAAGATAAACTTCCATATTACAGAAGCAGATGTATTTAGTTGTGTTGATTAGTTAATAATTAGCTATCCACTCATTCCCTATCAGGCATCCAGACCTTCACAAGTCTCATTTTTAGGTTAAGTATTCTTGATTCTTTTACTGAAAATGTTGGCAACTCAGATCAAAGGTACCTGAGAGCTCAGTGCTGCAACTCTGAGCAAGCTTCCTTGGGGATCTACCAGCCTTGATATCCAGTGCCTACTGAAGTAGGAAATAAATAATCTATATTTAAATCCAAAAATACTCGAATCTGCTGAATAATTTATTTTAGGAGCTTTAAGTATTTCATGAGACCAATGAAAGAGAGAGGGTTAACTCCTTCATTACACTTATCTCCCATATATAACATGGTAAAAATGACAGTGAAAATATATTCAGTATTAGTGTTGTTATAACATTTTGCCAAAGCACATGAGATTTTGTTACCTTTGTGGGATCAAACTGAAGGGATTTTATAATTTTTCATTTATATCATATGCACCTTGAGGTGTAGGTGACGTCATATTCAATCTAATGCTATTTCACTTCCTGAATCAGCTTGTAGATTTTAAATCTTGTCCTGTGATACAGAACAAAGGTAAAAATAGTCATTTTTATCCAGTCCATTGCTATTACAGGGATGGGCCCTCCTGAGAGAATTTTTGCAAGTGGATTTGAAGGCAGTGACAGACCTGATGAGCAAAACAATGAGCTACAGTCAGACACCTTTCTCTGCCACAAAAAACCCCAGAGAGAAGTGTCCATCTCCATGCCAGGAGTGACTGATGAACAATACCTGAATACAGCAGAAGTCAGACAGCCTCTCAAAAAAGTGTTCACACTTATGAATTCATAAGTCAGCATCACCTTAACTGACACCAAAAAAAGTACTTCAAATTTCCTGCAATCAGTTGTTTACATTCATTGTACATGCAGATGATTTTTTATGGAAATTTAACAGGTAACTAATGCTCATTGCCTTTCTAATTCTTCTGAATTTTTCTAAGCAAAAGGAGCTGGCGAGTCCTAAGCAGAGTTATATCATGCTTAGCAAAAATTTGGGCAAAAATGTACATTATGCACATAGGTACATATGGACAATCTGATACACCTGAAATGCTGTAAAACTTGACTCAGCAATCATGTATTTTAATTTTGTATTTTAACCATGGATTACTGCTGAAAGCAGACATAATGTGGAACTGAGGAAAGAAAAAATCTCTATTCTTTATGCAGCAGTAAAATGTGGGAATGAAATGAAACATTGATTAAGATTTGGAGTATATTGCCCCTAACTACAACAGAGAGGCTGAAAGGTAAATTTCACTTGCAGGGAATTTGCACAGAGTCCCTTTACAATCCTAGAGAGAACTAACAGAAATTTTTTTAGGAAATATCCCTGAAAATGCATACTTTATACAGTTTTTTGCTGTCAAAACTATATGAAATCTCCAGACTGTAGAAAATGTCCATTTTTCAAAGAATTGACACTATGAAAAGGCATATAGGTACCACTGAAAGCCTGGAGTACGCAGGCATATTCTGGACTATTTGCAGCACTGCTGAGGTACTGTCCTCACTTTCTGCATTTCAGAGTAAATGCAGAAAGGCAAAGTCTTAATGAAAAAAGGTGCACTTTTAACAGCTATTATAAAGCATGCCAGTAGGGCAGGTCTCTCTTCTGCCTGCATCCAAAATCCATGTTTTGCTTCAAAGCACAGCAATCTTTGAAAGTTCCTACGTCTTTGCATTTTTCTGTTCATGGTTTTCATTGCTAAAAGCACCCCTTACTCCTAAATATTCATGGTAGCCCTTTCTCAGGTGGGGGAGATGACTGCAGCCATAACTGTTTAATCACCAAAGGCAGCTCTAATCCACAAACACCAGGAATAGCAGGTGTTAGAAAATAAACTGAGCACTGTGAAATACACACAAAGGACTGGGGTGTGCAGTTACTGAGCACACACATAAAGCCACCCACACACTGAAGGACACTGCACAGCTCTCACTGCCAACAAACTAAAGATGTTCCTTATGCAGCAGCTCCAGTGGGACTCTCCACTCCAACAAGTTCCCAAATGTACAAATGGATTTTGTCCCTGCACATCGTGGAGTACCAAGCAGCTCACCCTCTTTCTCATTATGTCTCTTGGGGAAGAACATGGAAAATTAGTGATTTATTATCTGATTGCCCAGGTTGATTATTGGGTAGCTGGACCCTGACTCACAGAACAGGATTACTGAGAAATCAAAGCTAGAACTTTGCATTTAATATAATATTGCACCTTTACTAATTGAAATTTAGGAAAAAAAAATAGTTCCTTAGTAAGAGTTGAATTACATGGTAAGTCAGGGAGAACAAAAAAAATGATTACTTAGACCTAAATAGCCCAACTAGAGGATATGTTAAAAATTTAACATATAAGTCTATACCACTGCCCATTACCACAAGTATCTTCCATATAATCAAGTACTAGTAAAGTCCAAATTATGGAATCCACTTTTCCAGAAGACCTTATATGAAAAGCATAATTCACAAAAGAATGGTCATTGAAGCAGAGGACAATAATAACTTCACAGCAAAACTGCAGTGTAGTTGCTGAGGTGCAACTCCACCAAACTGAGCACAATTATTTCAGATATGTGCCATTTGACTAGAGCAAAATCTAGTTACATCTATTGCTACATGTGATACGTGTGTTTGGAGGCACTTTGCACATTACTAACTTCAAAATCAAAATGTGTGTTTGCTAGCCACAATGTCACTTCAACTACACTTAACACCCAGTGACAGGTATCTATCATTCCCCAAAATTTCAGGCATGCTTCCTATTCATCCTTCCTCCACAAGTACACTGCTAGCCTTCATCAAGTCAGCTTGTCACTGTGAACAAATGCAACTCATCAAAGTCAAGACTGTATAATAAGATAAGAAAGCAGAAAACTGCTTGAAACCCTTTTTTCTCCTGAAATAAACAGATCCAGAATATTTCGAAGTTCAGTATTTCTATTCATCTCATGTATTGATTTGAATTGACACCTACAAAAAAAGAATACAGTTAATTATTTAAGCCAGAAACAGAAGCCCACTAAACATCAGGCTTTTGATTAAGGTACCCAAGTTATGGTCTTCTTGATATATGTGAGACACAGGGACACAGATCTCAGACAGACAGTTCAGAAGTCCTCAGCTTCTGGTGACATCTATTACATGGCTTGTCCCACTTAAATCATAATGTCCTGAAATCCCTAAACTCACACTGTGCTGAAAGGTTGGAAGGGGATGATTTGGGGCCAGAGTAAATAAGTTGCTTCTTGGGCTTGTATACTGAACAAATCTAATATTTTTAATGTCTCATGCAGAAACACTGACTGCTGTGTAACTCACTATTTTGTTCTTAAAATGGTTGATTACTGAGTAAGGGGCAACAAAAGTCTACTGTTTGGGCATTCATTTCATTCACAAATCATTCAAAGCTAAATAAATATATAATCTTGAGGCCGGACTCACCTATACAGACATCACATCCAGAAGGGAATATGGTTGCTTACACAAGTCTCAGTTCCAAAACTAAATTGAGCATTATGTCCTTTGGTGCAGTGTTCACAGATGCACAGGAGCACCCTACATGGGACACTGAACCCATATAAATGAAACCCAAATAAATGCAAGTGAAGTCTTTGGATTTAGGACACTCTTTCCCATCAAGTAGATAAAAATAAAAATCAGTATTTTATCAAAAATTCACAGTGACAAGGTTGAAAATGCCAGAGCAGCACTCACAGTCATTTTAAAATTTGCAAACATTTTTCAGTAACACATGTATTTAAGAGCTTGGAAGGAAAAGAAAACCAAAACCTTACAGTTGGATATTTCAGGCACTATAGTGACAACTATGTGGGAATGCGTATCTTCTTAAGTTAAATAAAGTCTTATTCACAATTATGTTTTTCACTACAAAAAAGGCTTAATGAGGCAGCTTAACTCAGAGAAAATAATTTCAAATTGCGTTTGAGAAAACAACCTGCTTAAACAGCATGCCTTTGCCTCTTACATATAGCAGCAAACCAAGAACAGCCTCAGTAAACATGGAGAAAGGCTTCTTTCCTTAATTTATGCATCAGTTCCAGCTCTGTAGAGTCAGTTTTAGAACAAAAATCCAAGGATGCAGGTGCTACAATGATAATTGCAAATGATTTTGTTCTGGAAAATACATAATTTATATACAAGCATCCTCTCCCCAATCCAGTTAATTTTACAATTCACTATAAAAGTATTGAAACAACTGTTATTTCACTGGGGAAAAAAAACCCAACCTCACAAAGAATAATCAACATATAGCCTTTGGAAATCAGTAATTACCATATTTTAGTCAAAAATCACTTATGATGAGAGAATTTCTCTGTTCACTGCTAATATGCATGAAAGATTTCTGTTCCCTCATTTTTTTCTTTTACAAAAGATTCCATTTAAGAAAGTTCTGTTTTCACCTAGGGGCAATAATGGTCAGTACTTAACAAAAGGTCTGGGATGCACTTATTTTGTCAGGTGTAGCAGACAGTACAGACTATTCCAACATCAGATCACACATAATGCAGTCCTGACTGTACTGAGGTGTTTGGGTTATTGCAGGGACTCAAATCATTCTTACATGAGGCTACTATTTTCTCGAGAGATACAACCTTTGTTTAGTGTAGAATTCTCTCTGCTGGTACACAAGTTTGTTTTTGAGTAGCAGACAAATTTGTCATCTCTCATCACCCACTTGGCTGATGATGGCAAGTGCACCAACCTTACTGGTGATACTTTGCTCTTGGCTCCTGAGAAGAAAGTGAGTTTTTTGCCTGAAATACCATCTCAAATCAATGATGAACTCAGTGGCAGCAGCTGGGATACTCAGGGCACTTTTAAACGTGGTCATCCCAGTATTGACCTACACTTCACCTTGAGACAGCTTTTGGAGAAAATAACAGGATTTCATAAACTCTGCACAGCGCATTTTATAGATTTCTGGCAGGTCTCTGATTCAGTGTATTGAACAACTTGAAGCATCTGATCAGGTGTCCTTGAAAGGATACATTATTGACAGAAGAGCTCCAAGGAGGGCTGGAGAGCTGTGCTTGTGTTGGCAGCAGGGTGGGCTGCTCCTCCTGTGCTATATTTACATGCAAAATATTATATTTACATTCAGCCAAAGAGAAGATTCATTATCACACACCCCAATTAAGCTCCAAAGCAAGCCCTCACCATAAATATTAAAGAAACCTCCAAATCAAGAGGATAGAAACACGACTGTGATTACTGGATGAAATACATTTACTGTGTTCTCAATACCCAGGTGAGGCCTTATGGCTCATCTACATTGATAAATGAAAAAAGGTTTCTGTCAACAAAACTAAAGCACAGGATCTCTGATCATCCATACTACTTAATTCTTAGCTTTAATTCAGTTTAATTCAGTTTTGACAAGTCCAGTCCTCTCCTTGCAATACAAATCTGCTCCAAAGGGGGATGGCCCTGAACAACGTGGGAATGATCACTTAGCTTCTGACTGTAAGAAAGAAATGCAAAAAGCATCATGATAACCAGTAACTGAGCAATAAAGAAATTGTGCAAAGCTTTCAAAATCTCAGCTCAATTCTCACTGGCATCACGGCTTTTCCAATTACCTTAGGTGGTTTAGTGAAAACAATTATATCCCTTTTCACATATATTCTTCCATACAGCTCTGCAGCACCTTTCTTTTTGTTCCATTTTAGAAAATATTTAGTATCTGGTATATTTTATCTCATACTGAAGTTTTCTAGTTTTGAGTGTGTTTTTATATTGTCCTTAATGCATTTTAATGGCATGTGATTTGTTCTTAAAATAAAATCTTACCCATGTATATTCTGCATTTAACTAGTAATGCTCCAAATTTAAACAGAATGAAATTAATATGAAATGCTACACAAAATGTATGCATTTAAAAAAATTAAGATTGTTAATTGAAATATAACACTGTAAAATTACTCAAGATAAAAGCTAATGAAAATCAATGTAAACAAACATGATGACAATTAGAACCTCTACTGTGTACTGTCTTTCAAATTTCAAATTTTTTGGGTGGTTGACTAAATACACCAATCAATAAGTCAAATTCTGAGATGATTCAGGAAGCAATGAAGACTTCAAACTTTGCCAAATGATTTTATAACCCAACAATCCTGTTAGGAAAAACTTGGTGTGCATTTAGATTTATAAATTATCAATGGAGAGGAGCAGTAATTTTTGTAGGTACTGTCTTGGCTGACATACCACAAATTGAATTGAACAGCAGCAGCCCAAAAGCATCTGCTGGTGTAGCCAAAGCTTTCTAATCAGGAAATGTTTATTTCCATTAAGAGTGAGACAGGAAACCCAGTCAGAGTCTGAGCCTCAGCTAATATGCTGTATACTTTCTTGGTTTAAAACACATTTGTGCGGAAGCATCACTAGGCCACAGTAATTCAAATTCTGCACTAATTTTACATGTAACATCCATCCTGTGCCCTGCAAGTTGCAGAGAGGTATTCTTACACATGTACAATATTTCCTTTCATTTAAATGCAAGTTTTTACTGTCTATAACTCTTAGTTTCTGTGAAGAATACTGACAAGCATTCACTCTGTTTATAACTGTAGCAACAACTTCCTAAGAACATTTCACCTCGAGAAATGGGTATGACATTCACAAGCAACACTGTATGCACAGCTAAGACTGTTTACCATGCCTTTGCTGTTCTGAATTTACCCTGCTCTACAGCACCATAAGCTGTAGAACCATAAGCACCCAGTCTCTTACAGAGAGACATTAAAATCTTCTCCAGTTCACACTGCACGAGGCTGCAGAGACTGAACAGAGATTCAGACTTGCCTAAAGCTCCCCAACAACGTTCCCTGAATGGAGCACCGTGATCAGAAAATGCAGAATTTCCTGTTTCAGCTCAGCCAATGTATTCTTAGAAGAGCAAAATCACCTCAGCAGATCACCATTTTCAGTTCTGACTCTTAAGGAGCTTCCTAAAGTCTATTTTGCAGAGTGAATAGACAAGATGTGCTACTGACCTAAAAATCAAGATTAGGTCTGCACTGTGAACAGGATACCAATTTTAATGGGGTTACTGCTTTATAATTTAGTTCAGGCTGTACCATTGCACTACTGACACACTTCAAGCCTCAGCACCTGTCAAGCCAGCTTTCATTTAAACTGAGAGGCTGCTATTTTATGACTATGCTTGGTGTGAAACCAAAACCAAACCATAACCATTTGTTATCAAGTTTTATTTTGATTTCCAAGGATTTCTGCTTTAAAAGATGAACGTTTCAATGGACTGAAAATCAATAGTTTAAGAAACTGAAATAAGGTCAGGTAGCAAGTATGAGCTCTGTAACTGGCAAGAGTGCAAGTACATATTTGGCATTTTGCAGAACCTTCAGGCTTAGTTTGATTAGTTGTTAAAATTATGACTTGCCTACAGGGAGAATCACAATAATTGGTATAGGTCATAGATAATCAAAAGTGTCTCTCCCAGTGGGATGAAACCTATTAAAATCAGATATTTAAATCTCTTTATACTTGCATATTCACTTCACGTGCGAAATTATTTGTCCCAAATCTTAGTCTCCAAGGAAGACTGCAGACATTTTTCACTGTTCTTTATTTTGTGCTAATTAACATTTTCAAGAGGTCTGAGAAAGACGAATCTCAGTATACCCAAAAGAAATTACTCTTTTTAGATGCCAGATTTTTGCTTTATCTTGTTGAAAGAATCAACTTTAAAGCTTTGAATGTTTAGATTACTTCAGATAAACATCTCAAAGGCTAATATTTTTTAAAAATATTAAATACAACCCATTATTTCTATTGTGAAGACCTGAACTTAAAAGGAATGTTAATCAGATCAATTTTGATTACTGATTGTAAAGAAAATGGCTTTGCTATTGAGACAGCTTTTGAACTTTTCCATAATAATAACTGTTATGACAAAGGAATCAGCTCAAATCAAGCATTATTTTGTCCAGCAAAGTTTGAAAAAAATGAAAAAACCAGTAGATAAATAACTGGCCAGGTTGTATGATACCATGAAATTAATTTATGTAAAGTGCCTAATAAAAAAACCTATAAAAGCTAAAGAGATCTTTAGATGACTGACAGCCTGAATTTGTGCAAAGCACTGGGCACCATCCCACACAAGATCTTTGTCTCTAAAGTGCAGAGACAAGGATTTGATGCATGTACCACTGAGTGGATAAAGAATTGTTTGGATGCTCACGCTCAAAAAGCTGCAGTCAATGGTTTGATGTCCATGTGGAGACAAGTGCCAGGGTTCCTCAGGGCTGTTGCTGGGACTGTCACTGTTGGTGACATTTGTTGGTGACATGGGCAGTAGGAATGAGTGCACCCTCAGCAAGCCTGCCAACCACAACCACGATTTTATGATTCTAAAGGAAAACAGCACTTAGTAGTACAAAGCTTTAGAAAATGAATTGTTATTCAACACAAAGGAGACCCTTAAGATATGACTTAGAAACCTACTGCTCAAATCACTGTATTTCTAGTGGTTTTGTTTAAAAATAAAAAGCAAAACTCTTTTCACCAGCATAATTCAACAAGAGAATGGAAAGGAATTTTGAATCATAGCTGCCCCTGGGGCATACATGTAGCCTTGACAGTTATCCTAAACCTCAAGTTTGAGCTTTAAAGCTTTAGCTTTCTGGCACCATTTTAATGACAGATAACTGTCTATTTGCCAGTCTTGCCATTGGTAATGTCACTTCAATCAGCTGTTACAACGACTCCTTTGAATAATTATACACTATTTTTTGCAGCCCTTCAGTTTCTGGGAATGCTTTGCTTTGATTCTCTTTCCCCAAAGTGTAGAAACAATTACTTTTCTGTAGTCCAGTACATTTATCCAGTAAATGGAAGTGTGTAAGTGGAGAGCAGGAAAAAGGCAGAAACCATGGTTACTTGTCAGTCAAGTCAATATCCTAAAACAGATGTTACTCATCTTGAAACATCACAGCTCATACAGTGCACTATTGTTCTTAATAGTTTCACTGTTATTCATTATTTGAAATAGATTCCACATTTTCATATTGGTGAAAATGTTACGAGAAATGTGTTAGATCTTTAAAAGATTCCATTCAGTCAAGGCTGAGAGTGAATTCAGTCCCTGTGCAGAAAAGGTTACATGAGAAAGCATTTAATGACTATTGAACTATTACTAGTGATATAAGATTTCTCATCAGTTTATAGTGGCATATTGCATAATTAATGATTTCTATTCCTGCCCAGGACTCTTCCTTTAGGTATCAATGTGAAGTTGTTTATGGGCTGTGCAACAAATGGATTTATCTCAATCACGTGGAAGAGAAAGTCTCCAAATCAGGGCAGGGCAGCAAAACGAGCACTCCAAAGGTACTTGGCACTAACAGAGATTACTCAGAGGCTGCTTTGCCTAACCCTTTAAATGAAATCCTGGCTACTCACCATGACTTCTATTAAAGCACTGTGTTGCCATGACTATCTGCATCGTATTTGATGGGAATTGATGCTGATGTAGGCAGGGTCTGGAGCAGCAGCGTAGGGCTACAAGCACGTTGTGAAATCGTGGGGCTACAGAGCAATCCATCATCTGGGTCTGCAGAGGAATCCATCATCTGGGTCTACAGAGCAATCCATCACCTGCCACTCCTCAAAGAGCAAAGGGGGTGACTGAACAGTGGAGACAAGATCATGCAGTCAGGCACCTCCATGGTGGGACAGCACAGCTGAGAGCCACAGGGTTACAAGCAGCACACTTGAGACCTCTGATGGAAGAGGTACAAGTTTATTTATTCTAATATTTCCTTTTTAAAAAAAATGTCCTCTTTTTCTGTTGGTTTAGAGGACAGGGTTTGGTTCTCTACCCATCCTCTGTCAATTCCTAATTCAGAGTTTCAACATGTCATCTGTTGTGGTAGTATGGAAAAGAAAGGAAAATTGCAACCTTCATTTATCAACCTTCTCTGTTAAGAGCCTTTAAGTCTTGACCCTGAAGAGAGAACCAAGCCAAACTGCCCAAGTTTCTGCACCCAAGTTCAATTCAGATACACAATGCTGTGAAATGAGAGAGCAAGAGGAACTTTCTGAGGGTGATAAGAAATTGTGACGTGAGATCAGAAATGAAGAAGACTGCTGAAGATACACCCTCAATTCAGATACACTCCGGATTTTTAGTCAAGTTTTAAGAGAGTCAAAGCAGTTTTTCAGTTTCTGGATTGCACCTTCGTTACAAAACCATTAGTTAATGATTGCTGTGTTGGAAGCCCTCCACATTAAGGTAGCAGTATAATTAGTTTAGCAGAGCCATATGTTTAGTGATAGGAGAACATGTCCAATAATTCTCCTTACCAGGAATATCTAACATCCCATCATTGCCCTGAAACGGTTTCTGAGCAATGCAGTGCTTAAATAGACACAAACCTTGTCACAGTCAAAAATAAGAATAAAACTGAAAAGATTGCAGGAAGCCAGACTTCTGCACAACATTTTGCCATGATTTTTTCAAGTGTTCCCTAAAAGAAAACCACAGAAAACACGGTATCTGACATCCTGGCAGCATCAAGTAACAATTGTTTTTCTTTCTTTTTAGTTAAGTTCTAACAACTCTTCATTCAAGGAACCTCTCTCTTTTCTAAAAAAGATTTTAAAAATGTTTCTTGCCCATTGACAGATTCAAAACATTGGCATGTACGTTAGCAATCTACAAAGTTAAAAGTTTTGCATTACCCTTATAGCACTTAACTTGTCATTAGTGGAACTTGGTAGAAAATGTTCCTTGCTGTTATTAAACTTTGCTCCCAGGGAGAGGCCAGAAGCCCCCAAACCTGAGCAGGCCATCCCCCAGAATAAGCAGGAAAGTCTTTTCTGAAAGCTCTGGTCCTGTTTCTCACAGCAAGCTATGGTTTCATATCTGGGGCACGAAGGGATTTGATTCTGCTCCTTCGTGGAGGAGTCCACTTTGTGAGCTGGATCCTGTCCCTCTGTGTTGTCAAACACAGCCAACACACATCATCTGCCATTCTCCAAACTCTTACACCTGCTGCAAAGAGAAATAGTAGAAAGAAATAAGCCTTCAATCTCATGGTTGATAGCAGCATTGGACACTGCATCAATATTTCCTCTGAAGCAAAAATAAAGATCAAAAAAACCAAAACCTATCAGTGTTAAGAAGAAAGATCAAAAATTCTTGCGAGTTCTGCTGATAAGTCAATAAATCTCTGGCAGAGAGAAGACCAGAGTGGACAGATAAAACAGCTGCCAGTCACCTACATTTATCTTCCCAAATGTCCAGTTGTAAAGAGACGTAAAACTGACATGGTGTCAGGTCTCCACACCGTAAAATTGGTGCTTTCAGCAACTGTGTTGTAATCTAATGATGAAAATACTTCAAAATTGTGGTATCTGAAAACAACTGAAACACCAATATTTCAAAATTGACATGGCAGGAATGATGGAATTGGCTGTCAAAGAAATGCCTTATTGTGAACGAAAGCCAACAGCCAATGGAATAAATTCAGTGTAATGAGCACTACAGAATTCCCCTGGATTTTTATTACCTGCATAAAGAAAGAAAGGGTTGTACAAGTGAAATACAATCAACCAATGCACTGAGTGTGAAATACTGAGATCGCAGGGAAAAAAAAATTATTAAGCACAAATGATTCTGTCAAAGAAACTAGTCTCAAAATCTCGTATTCCTGATTTAGACACAAACCTCATGCAAGAAGTCTCACAATGTAACCACTCTGATACTGTATTCTTACATGCTTTTCAAACTCTACATCCCTGAAATTAAAAGGAATTTTTTTAAAAAAATCTAAACATTTTCCATTTCAAGACAAAGTGAATGACGGTGTCAAAACTCACCCAAAGAAAATTACAAATAGCCAAAGACTAAAATATTATGAACTGAAACCCAGCTGAGAGAGTAAACAAACTACTTGAACAGCTGTGACTTTAAAAGCCTTTCTCCTACTTCATTATCTCCCCAAAAGCTGAAAGGGATAAACAACAGAGCTTTGAAGGAACAGCAGGAGTAAAAGAAGTTTCCAAACATGGAGGTTACATCCACAGCTTTGTTGAGGAACTTGGGGTATTCGAGACACACGTAAGTGTGCATGGATAGAGAAGTGATAATATACAAAATTATCCAGGGTAATAAACCCTAAAAAGAATTGCAAGAGGATTTCATAACATTGAGAGACTGGGTGATAAAATGCCAACTGAAATTTAATGTAGATAAATACAAAAGATTGTAAATGGGGATTAAAAGGTAAGCACAGTACACCCACAGAGTATTCAGCTCATGCTACTCAAGAGTATCTCACAGATCTTTCCTTGGAATATCAGCACATCATCCAGAAGGCAGTAAGATGACAACCAGACTGCCAGGAATTTGCAGCAAAAGAATATAGAAAAGGAAAAAATAATATAATTATTCCACTGCATTAATTCTTGTTATTCCTGCATCCCAGACAGCACATGTAGTTTTGAGTGTTCCATCTCAAGAACAGCAGAATAAAAAGGAAAAGCCACAAGGATCATCAGAAACATAAAAAGGCTTAAATACAAGGACAGCTTAAATCGAGTCAGACTCCTTAGCTGAGGAAAACTGCCAAGTGAAAAAAGGATGAATGGGAATGATTAGTCACTACTTCTCATAAAACAAGGACTAATGGACACCAAGTGAATTTTTCAGGCAGTAGGTTTAGAACAAAAGGAATTTACACACACATGTAAATAAATTATTGGATTGATTGTCACAGCCAGTGATCCAGATGGATTTAAAAACTGATTACACATACTCAGAGGTGATTAACATAAGAGGCTGAATGCAATCTCCCCCAGGTTAGCAAGCCCTGGTCTGCACCCTGTCAAAGGCTGTGTTGTATTTTGTGTTCTGACTGCAATTTTTTCACAAAACCCTTTCTAACCTTTGAAGCTACCACAATAAAATTTCAAGTATGGTCTCTCCATAGCTGAATGAGCACAGCTGGAGGAGCAGCCAGCTCCAGAGCTGGGTGAAACAGCAGTGCCCAGGGCTCAGCACACAGCTGGAAGATCTGCCACAGCTCTGTGAGCCTTGGTCATGGAGCCAAACCGAGCCAAGTGCAGCTCCTTTCAAAAGGTCCCACCCTTGTGTCCATGTCTTTTCCAGGGAATAAAGAACTGTTCACAAGGACCCCTGTCCCTGCTCTGGACTGCTATGCATCCCCAGGATCAAGCACAACAGGTGTGACCCAGCTTGTGACACCTGAACGAGCTGTCCTGCAGGTGACTGCACAAGAATGGCACACATAGTTCACCCACACAATTCCCTCAGAATCCAGCCCTGTTGTTCAGCAATGCCAAAGCTGTATTTTCTAGACACTGTTATTTAATACTGATAACTTTGTAAGTGGATAAGTTTGTCTTTAAAAACCAAGGCTGTTTGTGCATTGCATTTGTTGCGTTAAGTCAAAAGATGATGTTCCTAGAATAATGAGCAATTATAAAAATACTTTCTCCTCATAGTCACAATACTAGAAACTTTTCAGTATTTTCTTTTCAGTATCTTCCTTTTCAGAATTTTCTCTTCCATAAATGCCAAGAAAAATAAAGCCCCCACATAGCCTCATTTATTCATTAGCTAAACATGATATTGTTCACCATTTATTGTTGAATTATATTTCACTAATAAGACGTAATTCCACTTCCTCTGAAATTTGCTTCCTTTAACAAAATAAATTTCTTTTCCCCTTTTGGGGCATTTCAAAGCATTTAATCATAATTACCCTGCAAAACAAATTTTAACTATCAGATATATACTGAAGGGAACCAAGGGTACTTTACAACACAGAAATCATACCTGGCAACTCTGCCCAGAAAAGAAGCATTTCCCTTTTCATTATTTTGTAGAACGAGTTCAAGTACATTTTCTGAGTCACAGACATACTTAGTAAAATTAAATGACTGTATATAAAGCAGTGTAGTTTTGTGCCTAGGAAGCAGAGATTACTCTTTTATGTAGTACCTGCTAAAAGCTGCTACCCTGAATAAGACTGATGTTTTTAACCTTTCAAGAGACCTAAATGATGAATTTGGTCAAGGACAAGATTGGATATTTGTTCTAGAAAGTCTTTCCAAATCCTAATATTAATATGTTATTGATAAACATGTATGGCAGTTTTTAATGGTTTTAAATAAAAACCAATAAATTCTAGGCTAAGCATACCAGATAGTCAATAAAACTTGCAATTAAAATAGGATGATTGTACACAGTTCTAATAAATTAGAATACCCACTTTGGCAAATTTACAAAGCAGCTTATTTTAATTTCCAGGGCTTTCTCCCCAATATCCTTTTGCAATTCAGTGAGCACTACTGCCATCTCCTGATGCTCAGCAGTATATAACAAAATACATTTTTACATTTTGTAGGACCATGAAAGCTCTGGAGAACATAATGTTCAATGACTCAGCCATTTGCCATTAGCTTTTTGACATCTGTTCTAATATGTTGATTTTGTTTCTGTAATTCAAGGAGGTTTTCTTTCTTTATGATGTGATTCCTTTCCATCCCCTAATTTTTACATCAATAGCACTAAGAGCAACCAAATGACATAATGGGTTTTGTGTTCACAAGAAGTCATTTTACCATGAAGACTCCTCTGGCTGGGGTCAATTCAAAACATAACACTTCTGGTTCTGAAAACTCCACTAAGGTTTCTCATCTAGACATGAATAATATTCAATAGCTTCCAAAGCATTACAAATACTCCATTTTGCACTGTTACAAGCATAAAACTTCTAAATTTAAAGGAAAAAAAAGAAAAAAAGGGATTATCCAGAAGCAGAAGCAAGATGTTCTTTAGAGAGGAGATCTTAAAGGTCACCAAGTTTGTAATCCTGATCACAGATTTGCAGCCCCAATTCACTTCATCTCTTTTCCAGTTTCTCCTCCAGCATGTCAAGTAAATGATGTACACAGGAAAGCAGGAAGAATACAAAGGAAGGAATCTGCATAACCAGGATTCAGGTCATTGCTTCAAAAAAACAGTTTCACTAAGCAAGGACACTCCTGTTGGAGAGATTTACTGTGTTCTCCATCTCCTGCCCCTCTGACCTGTCAGCTGGTTGAATAATGCAGGAGAATCTTTTAACCAGGAGACACCCAAGGCCCAAAAAAACTTTATTGACAACAGTAAACAAGGCCCTTTCAATATAACACCTATTTTAACAAACTTATATATTCCAAGAACTATCTGTTATAAATTTTCCAACCAGTTCTTGAAACATAGGTCTGAAAAAATTAAAAATACAAAACAAATAGTGGGCTATTAAAGCATTAAAAAAGCATAAAAAAAGTTATGGATAAAATCACACCAGTCTGGCAAGTGAAGTGTCAGTACAGTAAAGGATGAGCTGTCCCAGGGATCTGAAAACACTTTGGAGAAGTGGGGAGGAAAAAGAAGAGCCTAATGAATGGAAAAGACCATCAGCAGTAAGCACTGTCCTCAGCAGAAGGCAACTGCATTTACCTTTCTTCCTTAGCCAATATTAACCAAGTTCTGGGTTGGTACAACAACAGGGCTTTTAAACAGATTCCCTCTGTGGAGTGAGATTTCACTCATGTAGTGGAAACACTTCCTTTACTCACACACACCATATTACATAATCATATTCATGCAGTATACAATAATATGTATTTAATAGTCTGGAACCAAGAAGATGCCCAGGGCCACCTCTCAATCTATACAGACCTTTCAAATATATTTCCACCTTCAGCATAACTATTCAAGAAGAAATTACGCTTTTAATAAATTAATTAACAAATGTCAATCACAACATATTTGTAAATTAGCAGCAAAAAAAGCACATTTAGGAACAAGATGTATCAGGATTTGGACAAGTGCAACATTGAAGCTGCAATTTTACTCCCTATCTCCAGCCTGATTTTTTGGCACAAATCCACATTTTTCTACTTTACTGCTGGCTGATATCCATGTTGAGATTTTTCTATTAGCACAGCCTATTTCCCCTAGCATTTCAGAAGGCCGGATTCAATTTCCTCTCCAGGAATTTAAGCAGAAAAAAAGGATTGGCTCTGCAGTCTCCTTAAATTTTGAAGCCAGTTTCTGCTAGCTGTTTCATCATTATCTTTTTTTTGTTGTTGTTGTTGTTCTCTTTTCTTGGAATTTCACCACTGCACTTTCCTTGTCCTCCTCCATGACTAAACGGTTTGATTTTCTCCCATTGTCTTTCAATTGGCAAACATATTCAAAGGATTCTCATCTCAGGCATGTCACACTGATAATAAGAGTCCACAGCAACCACCTTGGTTTTGTGTTTCAGAAAAAGAACAAACAAAGGTACTGTAGAAAAAGCAGAGGTACTTTAATAACCAAAGTTCCTGCACAACACTGAAAGCCCAGTATCTGTTCTTTTCCTTAGGTGGGTATTTCCTGACAGTTAACCAAGCAGGAAAACAGACACCAGCACAGGATTTTTCTGGCTGTTGCAATGCTCCCTAGCACCTAATCCTGAATCCTGCTGGTGTAGACGAAGGAGCCTGTTCCCTTGCATCCAGGCTGGAAAAGGTAAGGTTTCATTAGTTGGAACAATAATTTATTGACAGAAACAACAAGGATCCAAACAAATCATCAAACACAAGATGATCCGATCATTTCCTGGTCCAAACATGCAAAAAAGGCACTGTCCCCATGGCAGGTGAAACATAAGCGTCCCTAAGAACCTTACAGCACATTAAAAATGTGTTCCAGAAGCTGCTACAATGACTATTGTGTGTGAGGTTTCTAGAGCTGGCACAAATGGTACAGAGATTATGTAGGGCATTCACATACAGAAAATTAACACTGAGAGTGGTATAATTTCATTACCATCCCCTAAATGCAATGTATTATTAGACTATAAATGTGTTTCTGGAAATAAAAACTGGCTTTCATGATGATTATAGGATACAGATTAAACAGCTATGGAATCAATATTTTGTACTGCTTTGGTGTTAAAAGGTGTTAATTTAGGAGAAGCCCTTTCTTGCAATCTTTAAAGGCATCACACAGACGATGCATCAGCAGTTTCTGAAAAAAGTAACTTTTGTCCAATGATGACCACCTAATTCCTTTTACAAATTTATCAACCTATATAATAATTTTTATCACCTTTGAGGCATAGCTTTCATACAACTGTGTGTATATTGGAGTTTCTCATCAGTGGGTTGACAGCCAACACTGATACCCTCAAATAAAATACCATTTCCTGTAAGTAGCCAATTCACCCTTTCCAGTTTTCCATCTAGATCTCATGACAGGAAAAAACCCAACCCTTACTGGAAGTTTTCATGAGAGCACAGTGAAGTGACACACCGTGCCTGCCTACCACTCTTCACATGAGGAAGGGATGAAGAGCAACACCTTTTACAGCTGTGAGAAATGTGCTGACTGCAGAGCAGGCACAGCCCCCACCTGCTGCCTCTGGGACTTACTCAGGGCTTTTGTTTCAAAAGAATTCAAAACTTGCATGAGTTAAACCACTCCCTTTGCATTCCCTGGGTCTCTGTGTGTTGTCTGTAATGAGGTGGACAGTGAACTGAGGAGCAAAACTGCCCTACACAATCACATATTTCAATGAAACAGCACATCCAGGCAAGAAGAAAAAGAGCTTCATTAATTCCATTGGGTCTTTTTCTTTGACCAAATGAGGAACAAGTTGAATTTCAAGCACAAATTATTTTAAAAATGCACATTTCTGAATGATAACTTCATAGTTCATATCCTGTCATTCATTCTCCATAAGAAATGCTCTTGTGTTACTTACACCAGGCTGAATCCAACCATTTACTGTTATTCACAAGGGTACTTCTCTTTCCAGCCATTGGGTTTATTTTTGTGCCAAATTTGTCAAGTGATTATTTCTCATAATTGTAACTGGTTACACTGTTACAAACTAAACAGGCTTTGTCTTTTTAAAGAAAGAAAAAATACCTACAGCATTGCATGGCTGTGAGCTACCAAGCATCAACATGATTCTCAAGGGCTTAGATATTTGGTGGATTGTAGAAATGTTGTAACATCAAATTCATAAGTTTAAAATTGAGTAAAACTTCCACAAATAAATTTCCTCTCTCTTTAGAGATGTTGCTGCTATCAGAAAAAAAAGATTAGTGATAATGACAGTCTTATTCATCTTTTGGTGATATTTTCCCTTAATAGTTTCAATCTCTCTTTAAATGACATTTACATGACAGAAATTGAATTGAATTTTGGTGTTTGACAAGCACAAAGGCATTGAGACGATAAATACTAAGTTGTTCACTCAATATTGGATTTCCTGTGCGCGTGATTTGGACAGATTACCACACATTCACCACAAGACTGGCCATGCCCAGCACTGACTTCCACAGGGCAAACTGGTCAAGGGTGTACCTCACACTTTAGAATAAAATTAGATAAAGTAACTGATGCATTTGGTTTTATCAAAAACAAAGAACCAAACCTTCAAATGAATCTGATCTCTTAATGCAAAGCTCAGCACAACTCCAGGGTTTTAAAACCCATTCTGCTCTTTTCTTAGTAAACTTCAAGACCACATCAGTCTTCCCTCCCCCTCACCATAACCAGACATGACAATTACACCTTATTTTCCACACAACATCTGTAAGTAGTTTCCAAATGACTAAACACATTTCTCTTCTTTGTCTGCACAGGTGTGATCTTGCTGCAGCAAATCTCAAACCTCACAAATATTGGCAATCCTGCCTGGACTGAGGACATGCTGCTCTTCCAGTGCCTAAATTAATTTAACACCACTAAGGCCCAGCTCAGCCAGCTGGGATTTTTTTTAACTCCTTTGACAAAACCACAGTGTCAAATGAACAGACAGAAGCAATCCAATTTCTTTTCTTTTTTTTTTTTTTTTTTTACTTTTTTTTTTTTCCTAGCTTATGAATCTTATATGTTAACTTCATAGGTCTGTGAATTTATGAGTACTGCTGCGTAGTTTGAAAATTATTCCATCCAGATTAAGAAGACACTACTTCATGACTTAGTTTGATTTTGGTTATTTTTGGGGGGATTTGCTTTGTTTTTCAGGGGGAGTGGTACGGTGGTTTTTGTTGCAGTTTTATTTTATTTCAGGTTGTCCTGCCCTGCTTCATTTTTGTAGATTCATAGCTGCAACCCAACAGTGCCATCCACTGTCTCTCAGAATAATATTGTTCAATGGATTTTTCCCACCATTACTTAAGATATAATAAGATGCTCTATTTTAGAGTCTGAGTGCCTACAAGCAATGGGTACAGGGGACATGCAAGAGATTGAGGCTTCTAAACAAAAAAAGCCAAATTAAATAGAAATTTGCATAGAAGATAATAAAAACTCTACAGAAAACTTCATGAGCAATTCAGGTTTTTTCTCCTGTAACTGTAGCATTTTCAAACACACTAAATATGATTGATTTTCATAAGGGTTGTAGTCTGACTTCACATCTGAACCAGAAATGTGCAATTGTGTAATTGAATACTGAATTGCTGTCAGCATCAGCAGCTCTGGAACTGATGTTTCCTTCAGAGGTGGGAAGCTGCCTGGTGGGATCAGGGAAGCTGGGCACAACCCCTGCAGGGGCTCCAGCAGGACAAAGCTGTGCTGGTTTTCAGTCATTTCTCCATTTATCTGGATGACACTGTTGGATACACAGGTCTTGGAAGAGTTGTTTTATTGACCCTAGAGAGAAATTAGTCATTAGAATAGAACATATTCATAATGGAAGAAGGAAAGATCAAGCAGGTCAGAAAAAGACAGGAGGTAACCAGATGCAGCACTTTTGGTACCATCACATTTTCAATTTGTTGGAGGGATTCCAGCACATGTGTCATTCTGGGTATGGCTGTATTACACTTTGGTAAGTGTAATACAATGCACCATCCCTCTGTACTTCCAAGGCAAACTAGGAGTAAACGCAAATTAATATTAGTACCATGAAAGTACATAGACAAAGCAACATCACAATCATCACATTTTAGGCAATTAGCAATGAACGTGGTAATTCAGCTTCTGTAAAACATTAGGTTTATGAGATTTTAGGTGTTTGTGATAGCACAGAACTTCTCAAATACATTTCAGTGAGGTCAAGCAGCGCATGTCAAAAGTGACTTAAGTAATGCCTGTTGTATTTTTCATGGATATTCATTATAAATAGGATTTTTGTGCAATACTCAAAACATTTTCTTGATACATAACCATCAATACTAGCTGATAATAAAATCAGTCTTGGACAGAATACTTGATTTTTTATTTATTTGTTTAAACAAGATTTCAATTCCCTGGTGCAATTATGGAACTTGAAATGTGATTCTCTTTAGAACTGCAAAGGAATTAGACCACAGAAACCCTGTTAAGGGCAAAGCATGATAAAAAGAAACAGCTTCAAAGACCTCTTTTATATTGCTGTTGCCTCATGTCATGTTATATTCTAAGCCTGAGCTGCATTAATGTCTGTGAAAGGACAATAAGAAAAAATCAGAAAGGAAAGAAATCTGTGTAGCTTAGCATTTCAAACAGTCACAGAAAAACATTTTCCACTGTCCTAGTGCAATTTAACATTCTACATTGGGATGTGTCTTTGAAATGCAACAGTGACTTCCAGGGTGTTGACAGAATCATCAGAATTCTCATTTAGCCAAACTCTGTAAGGAGACAGAGAGAACCTGGTCTTTATTCTGATGTCACACTGTGTGTGATGGAAATTTTCCTTCACACTACAGTTATTAAAATTGTGTCTTGCTTTCAATATTTCCCATTAACAAAAACACTGAGCCTAAAACACATACTGAAAAGCCACAGAGGAAAAAACCCCACAGTTAGGATGGAGCCAGTAGACACATCTTTTCTGGCTGAGCATTTCCAACTCAGGGAATGAAGGATGGCTCTGGAAGGCTGAATTTGTTTGCAGCCATCCCAAATTGCTCCTAAGCAGGAGCAATTAATATCAGCCTTGTTCTGTCCTTCTGTATCTTGTTTATTACTCTCTGAATCAGCAGAAAGGGAAGACAAATATCCAGAACATCCTGATTCCACTTCATCAGTGTAGCTTCAAAAACTTTTAATGGATTTAAACAAGAAAGCATAATGCAGATGGAGGGAAGCAAGTTTGTCTATATCATCTTAAAACTGAAATTTATCTCCATGACTGTCTTCAATAACCACTGATGCCTTTCAAACTTACATTTGAGAAATGTTTTAAGACATCAGGCTTGTCTGCCTATTTTTTAAAAATCCATACTATAAATTTAAATGCAAGATCTTTAGTAAATAATAAATTTCAAAATGTCGTGGTTTTAAATTTACAATGAGGAAGTATTCAGTAAAATCCATTTCTGAGACTCTCCTATAACGTCTCTTCCTTTTATGTAGATCATCTCCAATTTTAATAGTTGTTTCCCAGAAAGAGTCTTGAAAAAACAGAGAACATACACAGGCATTTAGATAGTCTGAATATAAATCAGTCATTTCATAAAATTACATACAATAACTGTCCAATTTTAAGCGTATTAAATTCATCCATGAAGTCAAGAAAATAAGTAGAGTGCGACAAAAGCCTGTATCAATAACTAACAATGGAACTGCAATACTCATCTCAGTTGTGGAGGAAAGCTCCTAGAAAAAGTTGGATATAACCTACTGGGACTGCAGTGTTGGAGCTGAAGTGAGGTAGGATGCGGAACACCCAGAACCAGAGAACGGGTCCCAGTACATCCTGAAGGAATTCTGCTGGACCCCATCATCACATCCATGATCCTCTTCCCAAGAGTTGTTCTTTCCACAGTCAGACTGCTCAGAGGAACTAACCCATTTGGAGAAACATGGTTGTAAAGTGGACATGTTACAGTCAGCACCCCAGCTTTCAGGTGCATCCCATTCCCAGTACTGGAATTACAGACAGCCAAAAATCTGGACATAATGTTTTGTTATGCCATGCTTCAGATAATAAATTGTCAATTCCATTATGCCTCTGTTTCTGTAGGGCTTACACGAGACAACTGAAGGTGAACTGCAGCTCCTGCACTGCTCTGGCTTTGAGTTTCTGGAACTGTAAAAGTACTGAGACCACAGGCAAACACGTCTTAAAAACAGATCCCTGTTATTACTGCAGTGCAAAGAAAATCACAAATTGCAAATCTTTGTATTTGGGTTCAAAATTAAAATTAAAAACAGGAGCAATTACCTCAATGACCACCCCATCATTTCCTTGTCATCACCAGCTACTGCAAACATAAGGTGAACACAAAGCTCTTTGGGCTCTCAATCTCTCTCAGAGCTTCCCACCTCAACAGAAAGAACTGGTGCCAAGAGGAAGGTCTGGACCACCTCCATTACAGGCACAGTCAACCATAACTGCATTTCCAGCTGAACACGTTTACTCTGCTTCAGTGCAAAGCCAGCCTGATCAGACAGAATCATGAGCAATAAGGAAAAGAATAAAGGAGAAATATTCTTGTATAAGACTCCTAAACTGTCACCTGCAACACGAGCAATACTTGACATGCCAAAAGTTAGAATTTCAATTACATTTCTCATATGAGAAATTGTAACAAAATATTAGCTCAGGCAATCAAAATCAAAGTCAATATTCAGCTATAGAGACAGTAACAACGTTACAGTCTGTTGATGTAATTTAAAGTTGTCTATGCAGCTACCAGCACATCCTGTTCTATTATTCTTTGGAGTTTTCATCCCTGTTGTCAGCCAGTCTGTGCTTTTGCATAATAAAACCTACTATTATTAAATTCCTCCTCACCTAGAGGAAACTGTAAGAGGTTAAAAAAACATAAATAAAAGCAAGAAAGCAAAACCAAAATAATAAATAAGATGAGAGAAATCATTTAACTTTCTGCACCTCAGTTTTCATGAGAACATTTAGAAGAATGAAGGCTCACAAACCAACAGCTCTAATAACTGCAGACTACTAAGACATGCTGCCTGAAACTCTATGCTGAATTTGCATCTAATACAATAATATAAGAATGTTAGAAGGAAAACAAATTGTGTTTATTTGTGTATAACACTCTCTTATTTCACTTTTATACATAAGCATAGATTATATACACCTAACTACCCACTGGAGAGTTGGGTTCCTGCCCCTGTTGTTGACAGGGGACTTGCTGGACTGTCCTGTCTGGTGCCTCTTCACAGGTATGTTCATTCAATTATAAAACACACATGGCAGTGGGAAGACCTCAAAAATACTAGATATCCAAACACCCTCAAAAAGATATTGAGCAGACTACTGTAGGGAAAAGTGTACTAGGGTAAGTTAAGATCACCTTGTCTTTATTGTGGTTTAGAATACTCAAAATGAGTATTTTCTGCTGCTTACTAAACACGCCCCATCTTTCCACAAATTTCACGAGATCTTGCTTAGCAACCTGTTAAAACCATTGCATCTAAAATGAATTTCCATCTCAACAACATCTCTCTTACCTGGTTATGCCATGTTGCTAGTTACATCTTCAATTGGTTTAAGTCCTGTGATTTTACTGTATTTAACTGGTTTAACTGGAGAAACCATTGTTCTTGACTGGACAATTGATTCCTCCTGGGAGTCTGATCTACAGTAGGGAGCTGATATATTCTATACTTTTTGTTTTTAGCAAAAAAAATTAAAATAAAATCTCAGATCTTCAAGAGATTGACATTTGCAGGCAGTGAGTAAATGACTCCCACCACACATGCATGTTACATCACATTATATGTTATTAGGTACATGCTAGAGAAATTCATGCTGCCGGAATGTTATAGCTGGTGATAGACATTTCTGTCATGGTTATAAAGAACCTCCACAAAAACCCTAAAATGTTGGAAACAACCTACTCACAAGCCCTAAAATAGTTACAGTAGTTTAAACAGGGACTATAACATTTCAGGGCTATATTTTTTTTTTATTATTTATTTGCTAACATTTTAATTATAGCCTCCATAAAACATTACTGCAAACAGCAGAAACCTTCCCAATTTTTTCTCTGTAGAAATTCAGCTTCTACTCTTAGTTTACTGGGGAAGCAGAAAGGATGGGTACCAAAGAGTTAACCACCTTCCAGCAGTTGCTAGGTAACATCCTCTGCCATCCCTACATCCCCATCCCAGGGTGTTCAACAAAGTCTACCAAAAATCACTAGTGCTTCATCTTAAATTTGATTACTTGAGCACACATCCCTCTCTTTTCCTTTCCAACCTTCCCCCCAGCATCAGAACTGACAATGGACAAGTATCATCGTGGAGTGATACTAATTTTCTTGATTTAATCTTTGTGAAAGCCCTGCTGGTTCTCCCCTTTCCTGGCACCTGGAGCTGCAGCCCTGCCTGGCTGGCCTGGCTGCAGTGGCAACTCTGCTGAGCTCCTGGGAGCAGGAGCTGCATGAGGAGGCTCCAAAATGCACAACACAAAATAACCCATTGCCCTGCTGCTCCGTTAGTCTTAATTCTCACCTATCTTCCTTAGCATGCTCACACCCCAGAGAAAATTAAGTTTGATAAAAAGATATTTTGGTTGATCAACAGCTCTGTGGAAAAGCCAACAGCAAGAAGTACAGAGGACACATCCCTGGGGACAGCCCATTAACTTCTAAAGGATCCAGCTCTGCTTTGGTTTGCTTTTTTTAACTTGTAGAAGAAATACAATTAGATAGAGCCTGGTCATAAAAATTACTGACAGAAGTGTTTATTTCTGAACAAATTTATTTAGTTCTTTATTACTAGATGTTCTGAATATTTTTGTTTCAATGAAATACTGGCAATTTAAGTCAATTTCTTTAAGAAAATAGCCATTCAATGAAAAACTGTAGGTTAAGTAGATGAGGAAAAGCTAAAAAAACAAAGTAAACCAGTTTTAAAAATAGCAAAAAAAATCATAGAGTCAGCTAAAGAAACAAACACCACCATTTCATGTGGTCTTTCATGACTTGCCACTTCCTTTAACAAGTCTTTCTGCTTTAATCCCTTTATCTTTATTGTTAGCAGATGCTGACTGAAGGGGATAGTTCCCAACATTCTAATTAAACCATTTTTTAATTCCTGCTCTGAAGGCATAAAAGCTTGAGGGACCAAATGATTACTGACTGGTACAGAGGTTCAATCGATACAGCCCAATTCATCCATCGTGTTGTTTTATAATCCAAATGGAATGCTCATTACGTATTACAGGGCAAATAAAACAGCCAGTATGTTACTGTCAATCTGCAAGAACAACACCACTAATTACTGCTGCTCCCATCAGAGGCAGGGCTTGGTGTTTGGGGGGTTTTTTGTGCACTCATGTTTTCAAAATACTCCACACGAGTATGAACAAAAGGTTTCTCCACTAAAGAGTATCTTGGTAATACCTTTTGATTTACTTAGAACTTCTAAAATGAAATCCACTGGGTTTTGTTATTAGGGGTTTTTTGTCTCTGTGCAGCATGTGGGTCTGTGGAAGGCTGAGGGCAGAAAAACAAGCCTGAGAGCTGGGTTCAAGGGTGCTTCTCCCCCCAGGGACACCTGGTGTCACAGAGGAGCTCAAGGCGTATCTCAGAGCAAAAGCTTTAGGTCTCAATTTCCAGTTCCCTCCATCCATCCTCCCCCCACTGCCATTCTCCTCCTCATCCTGTAACAGCCTTGCTCTCACCTCTCCACCCCAGAACACAACCCCCTGTGCCTCCAGCGCATTGAGCAGCTGGGAGGGTAATTTAACACCTTGCATGGTTGAAAACAAGGTATATAAACTTTTATTAAGTGTCATCTCCTTGAAGTCACAGCAGCTCTACCTACCTTAAAGGCAGCTAAAATGCACCTAAAATCCCACATTGTAACAGGTAAGTTACAAGTGGGGACACAGTGTACTTCAGGGACTGTCACATTAAATTTCAGAGGATTACAAAGTTCCACCATATTCTCAAAGGGAGAGTAATAAACAAAACACAGACACTGCTACTGCTCACACACTTTCAGTTGCAGCTGGTTCAGCTCCAGGAGGGACAGAAATGCCTGTTTCCTTTTTCTCTTCTGACATTTCATTCAGTCAGGACTGTCCACACACTCAGTAAAATCAGGAGCTGCTTTGGGAGGCAGGGAAGAGGATGGTGCGTGCTAGATTAGCTCAGGGTAGCACCAGCTCACATCCCTTTCCACGCATCAAATCTGTGGTTGGTGGTAGCTCTGTGCTCCTTCATCTCCTCAAGGATCAGCCATGGCTCAAAGCCAGTCCTGGTCATTCCCAAGAGGAAGAATTCTCACCTAGGTTTTGTTTGTTTGGTTTGGGGTTTTTTGAAGCAGGATCCTGGTCTCAGCCAAGAGCTGTCTGCTGCACACAGGGTGGTGATGGGAGGGAACAGCCAGTTTTCCCTCCCCAGACTGACCAGGGTTTACTCTAAAGGGAGGACAGGTGGGCTGGAAGGGAGAAAGGACCCTAATTAGCAATAGGTCCCAAATAGCAGGTTTTATAAATTACTCCAAGACAAAAGAAAAACCTTTCTGTAGAGGGAAGGCCTCATTTTTAATCTGCTGCTCTTCAATTATTTCTCATTCTGACCCTCAAGGCAGAAATACAGATGCTAGTCCTAACACCAAAACAAATGCAGATAAAAACAACTAAATACAACTTTGAAATACAGACCCACAAGGACAGTCACAGTTTTAACTTATGAAGTGATCATTTTGTCAGTCATTTTTTTGAGAATTATGCTGTATTGTTTCAGGCACTGTCAAACAGATAATTATCATCATCTGCCTAAAGTGTTTGCAGCTCAGGGAACCAAACAGGAAGATAGATAGCAGGACACAGCATCATCATTAGAGTAGTTTAACCATTTTTTTCCCCCTCTGTATTATATTAGAACAAAATATCCTAGTCAAGCTAGAAATCTCATTTTAGTGAGTTCTGCAGAAGTAAATAAAACCAGCAAAGGCATATATTTTGTTAACTCAACCACTATATAACAATTATTTTCCCCAAGGAAAACAATCATATTCAGTTTAGTATTTAGTGATAGTTGCCTGAATTTAAAATATGTCTGAACGTATACTACACATAAATATATATATATACGGATATATTTTGCAGGAATGTGTGTTAAGTCCCAATATTTATTTGCCAGGCTGATCATTAATATTTAACTAATTTCTTACAGATGCCAAATGTAAAAGTCACTTTCTTCTCGGTAAAATGGACTGGTTAATCTCTCTACAAGCTTGAATTGCAATATTTACTGCAATGTCCCCTTCCCTTTTAGAGTTTGTATCTATTCAGAAAAAGTTGCAATGAACAGCACGAAAAATGCTTCAGCAATCAATTTAAGAGTCAGAACAACTAATCATATCCTTATACTCATGTTTCTATGAGTGGTAATTTATTCTGGCAGTAGTTTCAGCACTTTCAGATGCTCAGAAATAAGTACTGTTTCTCAGCACATGTTGATCATTCCACTTTGAAAAATTCATAGTCTGTAGGAAAGGAAGGAACCTCAGTTTAGAGTTTATTAAGTTGAAAAGCTGATGCTTTTCAACTTAAAAATAAAGGACACTTAGTAGTTTGAGGCTTTAGGTTGAATTTTTTTTTCCTCATAAGAAATCTTTATGACCTTAAATATCAGTGTGCACTAAATTTCTGCATTAAAGATACATGGCTTTAAAAGATCTCTAAAAAGGAAAACACAGACAGATATTTATTTATGTTTATAAACATAAATGGTGAACAAAAATGCGAGTATGATAAGGCAGCAAAGCACACACAAGAAAAAAAACCACCACAATGGACAGGCTAGGAAAAAGGATGCTGTAGAAAGGCAGTAGGCATTTAAATCACATACACGTCATGAACCAGTTGTACAAGGGAAGAAAAATGAGAATATGAGAGTTACAAGGTCAGCTGACAGCCTGCAGTACATCAATTAAATTACAGAGCCACAGCACCGGCAGTGCAATGCAACTTCTTGGCTCCACGAGCTCTCCCCGTGCAGGCACAGATTCCAAAAGTGCTCCATGGAGCAGGCAAGGGGTGTTACTGCAGATGCTAATCAAGTTTCAGAAATACTGAAACCACACGAGAATAGATTGGGTTATTTCCATAATTTCATGAGGTATCAGCTGAGAAGGCACTAAATACTAATACTAAATACTGCTCCTAGAGCAGATTCATGATTACCTGCTCATATGTGCTTAGATTCCCTAAATCACTCTAAATACAAGGTGTACAGGATTGCCCCACCTAACTCATTAAGACTCCTCAGTTCATATTATACACACCCTTAATGGCTTTCCTGGACTTACTGCAGGAAATAAGTATTAAGTGGTTGCCACAAATAATAGTAGAGGTTTGGCCAGAAACCAAGAATTCTATTTCACACAAAAAACATTGAGATTTTGACATGATTTCATTCTGAATTTGGAAATGAGAAATATTTTTAGCATAATTCTGGAGTGAATGGGGAAGAAATCAGAGACTGCCCTGAGGAATTATCCTCTTTCCAGACTCCCAGCTTGGAGTCGGGATTTAAAAAATCAGTCCCTACTCTGCTGCAAAGACTTGAACCTTGGCGTCCCTTGTAACATAGATCCCTTTAATTGAGATATCTATTTAACATGGAAGCTTTCTGAGTTTTAATTGAACATTTCACTAGGAGGGAAAAAAGAGGATTGCAATTGACATTTCTAAAATATCTTGATGTTTTTTAAAAAGCCATTACTTTGTCGACAAGCTGCAATCAGCTGGTACTTTGTTCCTTCATGCAACTACAGTGCAGGCAGTAAGTCTTACATAGATGCAGGTTTAAATCCAGGCTGTCAAAACTCCTGACAGTAGCCCTCTGTAAATCACCCTTTAGTGAATTCTTGCTGTGGGAATTACAGTCAGTATGTGCTCCACATTTGCAGAAAAAGTCACACTGCTTTTACTACAGTGGTTTAAGGTAACCCATCGCAACTGAGACCACCAGAAGCTTGAGATTAAGGAGACAAAAATAGAAAACTGGTTGAACTGCAAGGCTTTTATCAAGAGCAAGGCAGAGTAATTTCCAAATTCCTAAATATCTAAAGTTTAGAATAGTTTTACTGTTTAGTTTTGCCTTTTAAAAGTAACAATAACCTCTGATAACTTAATTGTTATTAATTCCATAAACAACTTGTATCATGCTCTAAATACATAAACACTTCATATTTCCTCTTTGTCTACAAGTTATGTTCCAGTAATCTTTCACTAAATGTAGTTGAGAACAAAAACACAAGCATGTATCTATACAAATACATTAATACAAGCATGCATCTATACAGATACTTTTTTATCTTTGCTTGCTATTTATAACAAATTTAGCTTTTATGTACCACAGTTTCTTCATCTGTCTGCTGTCTCTAACTCAAAATGTTACTAACATTACCACTTTGAGCAAATGGAAATTATTTAAATCCATGAGTCCACAGAAATCTAGGCAGTTCCTAGTAGCCAACACAGCTCATTAAAACAATCCAGAAACTTCTCAACTCTACACTTATTTAATCCAAAACATAAACATTTCTCAAAAGATATAGTGTTGGGAGAGGAAAGCAGAAAATGCTGATATTCTCAGGGTACATCTGGTGAAGGAGCTTCCAAAATTATGACTACTTGACCCAGTAGCACCTTTCTTCCAACCCTCCATGAGACATAAGTCAAAAAGAAGTTGCAAGAATAGGATACTGCAAGGCTGAAGGTTATTTGGGCTCTTCTACATTTTTCCCACTGAAAAAAACAAAAAAACAAACCCTAACCAATGAAAAATTCAGTGTGCAAAGGTAGGATAAATGATGGGAGTGTGCTCTATTTATTCTATTTCTACCTTCAGTTTCTAAACACTCCCGGAGGAGAGCTCCAAGGGCGGCCATTCATCACCGAGGCCCTGGCAGCAGGGCTCTCTCAAGGAATATTTACAGCTGCAGTAATCCACGGACCACATTAAGAAACTCTAATCCCATAATGATTAGCTCCCTTTTTCTCCTGGCTCTCCATGGCCAAGAGCCACTTGGGCACCTGCTTTAATCACTGTTTTGTTTTTGTCTGCATTGCCTCTTGCAGTCCACCAGACCACTTGGCACAGCAGAGCACAAGGTCACTGCTAAGTTAACCACAAACTCACATTTTTCCATGGAGTTTGTCCCTCTGCCAGTCATGAGCTGGCTCTTGAAATCAGGCTTTTTGCATGACAACCTGCATTGCTGAAGTTCAGAGTATGATTTGCACAGCAGCATTTCTTTCCAAGTTCTGCTTTAAGAAAAATCTTTATTCAATTCTTTATTTAGCCTCCTTTTCTTTTAAAGTCACCTACCAAAATGGCTGCTAACAAACTATTGGTAAACGCAAATTTAGCAAAAAAACCCCACCTTTCCCACTACTTAGATAATACAATTTTTTTCCTTAAGCACACCTAAAAAGCCAGCATGCTTATTTCCAAAAACTCTGCTCAAAAAGTGTATTTTATTCTCAAAGATGGAACTGTCTTCCTCAAAACTGCACAGAATTGCATGTTTGCACAATTTTTTGTCTTGAGTCTTGTCTCTTATCACCTCAGCTACAGCACTTGCTCAGCACCCATTAAGTTGTATTTGGAGATTACAGCACACAAACTGCAAGAACATTCCACAAGGTGCTCAGGAATTCTCTAGTTTGTTGACTTCACCATCACATGTTTTTCTTAATTTTTAATATACATCTACAGAACACCCAGATTCTCCTTTTTGTCAGCAGCCCATTGACAAAAGTGACCAATTCAAGTGCTCATTTGGGGTTTCCAGTCCCCTGAAGAAGCTCAGCCAGCAGCACTTGCTGTGAGAAGAGCTGGCTCAATGCTCTCCTCTCACAGCTCACTCCAACAGAGACCACTGGAATCGCTATAATTGAACGATATTGATCACACTCACGCAAAAAAAAAGGCAAAATCAGCCTGAAAAGGATCAATCAATTATAATTATTTCCCCTAAAGTGAACCCACTTCTGATCTGTTCAAACATATTTGGAAGAACTTTTGAAGGAAGCTGAATCTTAGCACAAAACAAGAAAAACTGATATGAAAAGCATAAGGTTTTCAGAATTGCTGCATAAAAACTTAGAACTTCTAAACTTAGAACTTGGTGTTAAAAACGTAAATGCATCTTTAAAATATAATTATTGAATAAAAATACCTCTAACATTAATTAACACCGTTTATGTTAATAATAATTTTATACATTTCATACTATAAACACATTCAGAAAATCACCTTTATGAGGCAGTCTAGGAACTTTTTTCCTTCCTTGCTAAAACTTAAATATTTCAAGCTGATCAGGTACATTATGTATAACATTGTCACTGAGGTTTGCTAGTTCACCACATCTTTTACACACCTGCATTAGCAGAAACCACTTGTTTCATTTTAAGTCACGCTGTATAGGTCTGGTTTTTGCATACAGAAGCAATTTCAAAATACAAACCTTAGTTTTACCTAATATTCATTTGATAGTTTGATGAATCATGCATTTAAAAGTCAAATGCCAATCCATTTCTTTTATAATCAAGTCCATGTTTAAAAAATGTTATAGGTTATTTGCAAGGAATTAGAAAAGGAGCCTTCTGCTATCATTCAACAGGAACCAATTTATTTCATTAAACAAATCCGTATTTCCATCCCACTTTAAGTCTGAGAATTCAGCTAAGCATATCAGTCTTCATTTCATTACAATCCTTTGATTTTGACACCCAAAGATATTTGGAATATTTGGAACAGGGCCACTCAAGCCAAAGCAATGTCATTCAGAGACTACATAAATAGTCTTTCACTGCAACTTCAGTATATACATAACTTGTGATGGTGCTGAATCAACCCTTTCCCACCACATTTAAAAACCCAATATCTGTTCATTTCAGGATGAAGCGGCCACTTAGATCTGGAAAGAAATGGCAAAAATAATTTATATATTCATGCACAAAAATGACAGCAAAATACTTCAGGTTATGTATTCCAAGTGCTGTTCATCTGTCATGCACCAGTTTGCAATCAGGCAGGTACAATTGTTGTTAAGGTTCCTGCACAAACACTGATTTATTCAGTGCCTATTTTCAGAGGATACTAAATATGACGCACCACCTCTCCAAATAAAATGCATGTACTACATGATTTTAATATATGATGTACATGAGCCCTTCCTGACACCAAGAAAAATAATTTCACCACAGAAACACAAAAGACAGATAAAGACAAGTGCTTTTAGCAATGTATTAATTCACATAAATCACAGCTCACACTATCCTATTGATGGTTTGGTTTTGGGTTTTTTTGGTAAGAATTTTCCCACTGAATACTCAGAATTCATTCAGACCACAAGGGTAACACTGACTCCTTCCACGAGTTCCACATCATCAGCCAGAGCTCACATTAAGTAGCTTGCTGACCAAAAAATACAAACAAGTGTGCAATCCTTTAAAAGTAGCTACAGTAATGTTATCTTCTATAGATCTTGTGATGTGCCAGATATTACAAAAAAAAAAAAAACACAAAGGTCAACTGTTTTCTGTTTGAGGATTTTACTGTTGGGGGCATTATGGGGGGTTGAGGTTTGAGTTTTGTCTGGTTTTGAGGCAAGGTAGCTACTAATGTTTTCTATTTCAATGAAGATAACTACACCTTTCAAATCACTGAATTGCCTGTAAAGAACTTCCTTCTAAACTTTTCATAGATTGTGCCCATGCTTTACAAACTTTATTTCTTCCTTTCTGTGACATTTCCTTAAATTCATTGGGAGTTTTAAATATTTCTCACTTAATTGCTTTTTCTCACTCCCTCCTCATGGAAGGGGGACCACAGTTTTATTTCCTGTTTTACAGACTGTTACCCATCCAACCACATTCCTTGTTTCTCTGGAGGTTCTGTGGAGACTGGGGAGAAAAAAAAAGCTTCAAAACAGAGAATGTAGAAAGTCAATAAGATTTTACATTTCTCATGCAGATTATTCTTAAAAAATAATTAAAATTTCATACTATTTTCTTTCTTTTCACCTCCTTTAGGACAGAATTGACAACTAACAATGATTATCAAGTTTAACTAGGTATATCATATAATATCCAATTCTGGATAGTGTGATTGTTTCACTTCAGCATTCTGAATACAGAGTTTTGTTTGGTGTTGAGGACCAAACTGACTTGCTTGGCAAAGTGAGGCTGAATTTTCTACTTCTTTGCTCATTAAATGATTCTGAAGGCAAATATGTAAAGCCTCATGTATTTGATTGCCATCCTAATCAAAGCACAGACATCTCATGAGAATGTTAATTAGAGCCAACTATGGCCTTGAAATGAGTTAACACAATCGTTCTTGCTCAAACTGTGTTTTTCTTATATGCATGTCTCATTTTTGTACTTGTGGCTGCTACACTGAGTCAGACAAAGACCAAGGGAGAAACTATCTCTTTCTGCTTACTTACTATACTAACACCCACTCAAATATGTATTTTCCACTGGTTCCCAAATCTGATCACCCCCTTCCTATAGAATATCCATGCTGAGATTAAAGGCTACCATGGAAAAACCCCAGTTCAATTAAACAACATTGAAAGCCCCGTGCAGTAAATACAGGGACTCCATTTCTTAAAATCTGAGAACAAATTTCAAAATGTGTTGCATTCCATGCAAATCTTTAAATACCTAAAAATTTTTTTACCACATGAATGTGCATCAAAATGCAAGCCTAATTATCAAGCTGCTGACTGTACATCCAGTGGCACTAAAGTAATAGAAAAAAGTTGAATAAACCAAACATTCTTCCATTTCCCCTGCAGAATCCAGGAGAGAGGGTTTCTATCACAAAGGGTGAACCAGAAAGCACAGCTGCACTCCTGGGGAACATGACTGATCCATGGGACCAGAGAGGAGCCCAGCTTGAGATCTGAGGATGCTCCTCACTGGGAACAACTGGGAGATGTGCCAAAACTGGAGAGTAAAACACTCCTGCTACAGAGCCCATGGCTGGGTCAAGGAGGCAGAAGATCCAGATTTGGAGCAGTGAACATTCTCTGTCCTCGTGCACTGCCAATTCTCATCACACAGTTTTTCAGTATCCCTCAAGACTCATACAGAACTAGATAAATATAACTAAACCCAGATAGAAAAGACTAGTTTTTGTTAGGTCTGACTTCTGTTTTATCACATTTACAAGTTTTGAAAAATGTGTGTGTTGTGCAGACCTCTGTATTGCTCTGCTCAATGAACAACTTTTTCAGGGTTAGAGGTTGATTTTCAAGGAGTGACCCCAAGACACCAAGATTTCTAGAGAAGAGAAATTTTATGTTACTGGGTGCTGTTACAGAGGCATTATGTGTATTCACTACATCTTATAGGATATAAAACACTGCATGAAATACACCTTTTAAATGCAATTTCAGGCTCATTATCAGCTGCCTTTGTTCCACAGATACCGTTATCTTTTGAGTCTGCTGATAATTGCTTCTGACTTGAATAGACAGCATCATTGCTGATCGATTCCAGTCCTGACACGTTCTGATTTGGAAATAAACTTGAAAGAAACTTCTCAACAGATTGAAAATTGTGTTCATTCAGCTCTAGGTTGAGAAGGAATCATTTCAAGAGAAGATTAAATGTTGTAGAAATGCTTTGCTATTCCATAAGGCGCAAATTAATAAGCAGAATAGATATACAGGTAGGAAGGTTTTATCATGGGCTTAAAAGACAGAACAAAGGCACTTGAAGTTCAAAGAATGTGAAAGCATACCTGTGAGGTAGGAAATAAACCTGACTCTTTAGCATGTGAAAACACTCTCATGTAGTTCTCCTATTGGTTTTTACCTGCTTTGAGGGATTTGCATAAAAACTTCACGTACCTGACATACAAACACTGCGTTACCAGTGGCCAGTGATCAACTCCAGGCACAGAAAAGAAATCACAAAACTGCACTGACAGACACTGCAGCCCATGTAATAAGGGCTTGACTCTTTCCAGTGCGATCCCAGCACACTTCCCAGTCTAAACCAATGCCTGAAGTTGCAGGTGGGAAGAAATAATAGGAACAGTGATAATTATGTCAACTTCAGTAACACTAAAGCAAGATTTTGACAGATTAGTTGGGACTTAAGCGCAGTGCTTCAGGATCACTTGAGACCTCAGACAAATGTTATACTGCCCTTCATAAAAGTTTAACACAATGGTTCCAGTGTTGCAATTATCTGTACTGCAAGATTAACTCTGATTTTGGAATGCTCACGCACTGCATGAACATCTCTGCAACAAGAAAACCTCCTCAGAAGGGGAAAAATAGAATTCTATATGCATTGCACAAGCAATGCTTTGTGTGTTGTTTTATCAACCACGTAAGCAGGGGAATGAGTCAGATGTTTTAGAAACAGTCTACTCACAGCAGTAATAAAAGCTCTTTTCTGGTTTTGTTTCAGTTACTGATTCCAGTAACTTAAAATGACACATAAAAGAGACAGCAGAAGTGAGAGGCTTATGTCTTTGGGCCTATTTCACTGAGAAGTACACAAAACTTCTTCCCAAACATAGAGAAGCTTTGTCTTTTTTGGAAAGAACTTGGCCAGCATCAGGCCTCATTTTTTGCTCATCATTAAACTATTGATGTATATTTAGTTTATTTCCTGCTCACACCTTCATGAATGTCCACTGTTCCTTTTCAGCAAGTTCTTCCCATCTTCTATTAGGGCATTTAGCTCCACTTTTCCAGATCTTGATGATTTTTGACCATGCCACTGTTCTATCACGGTTATTTTATACTCTGATTTTTCAGGAGATTCTTCCAACATAAGAAAATTCAGTTCCTTCAAATTTACTAAGTGTATTCTCTATTTCACCAGCCAACTTTTTATTAAAACAGTGAGTAAGGCTGGAGCATCAAAGCCAGAAATGCTACATCATCAATTTAATGACCCTAGCACTAAGAAATATGCTAAAATTCTCTAATAAATTTAGAAAAAAATACAAAAATTTTGAACTAAATAGCTTGTGAGTCCAAGAAGACACAAAAAGGCTGATCAGACTTATAGGTAAGCACATTTTCTGACTATTTCCTCACTGTTCAAGAATACCTGTTGCTTTTTAACAATGCATTAATGAAAATCCAGGAGCAGAGATGCAGACTCTCCCTCCCAGCACAGAGCTCCTGAGCCTTCACAGGGGAGCCACAACAGATTCAGAGCAGCACAACAGCACCGAGCTCTGCCAGGAGCACACCAATACCTGCTCTGTGCTGCACTAACACCGTGTTTACCCGAGGCCTTGCTAATTTGTACCCTCCCCAGGCAGTTGTCAGGTAACAATTTTACACATTTGTGAGCTCATTCAGAGCCCCAACACAAAACTGCTGCGCTAGGAAACAGAACACATATTGTAACACTCCCAGCAGGCTCTGAGATTGGCAGGAAAACGCTGTAACCTCCCTTCTTCAGAGTAGAACTTCCCTGAAAATTATGTTCTGTCGTGAATTCTGCTTGCTGTTCCTTTTCTAAAACAGACTGCTGGAAAGGTGGAACATATAACCACAACAGGAATATACAACTATTCCAGCCCAACAAAGTTGATACCAACAAAAAAGAACTACAAAACTCTTTTTCAGACTCACTCACCTGTGGGGATGGGTTAAAATCCTAAGGGGTTGGATTTTTTAACCCTCCTCATCTTTGTTGCCCAATTCAGGCTGCTAGTCATATGCTGATGGCTACCAAACTTTAATGAGCTTCTCAGTTTTGATGGAATTATATCTCATTCTCTGCAGAATCAGATGTAATGGAGTTGCTCATTAAAAATAATGAGCTGCTTTAGTAATGAGCCCTGATGTACAACTTTGGTCTGAGGAATATCTTATTTTCAAGTGAAACATAATTAGATTCAATTGAAGTCCCCAAGTTGGGATATTAAAGGTAACCACAAAAATCACACTTTATTATGAAAACTGAGACTTTCAAAGACTACGTGGTCTAGTACCCATAGTGTTGAAATATTGGTAAACATTAGTTAAAAGAAATTAATAATGCCAAAATTATTGAGTAATAGTCCCTAACTGGTTATAGAATTAGTGTTACATGACTCAAGCCATTACACTTACACCCAACTGCCTGAGGACAATTGCTTACATGTTCACAGTTAATAGCTTGAAATTCAAATGCTTTTCCACTGACACCAGCAGGAATTGAGGAAGCCTGGCACTGAAAATCCAGGCCATTATTTTAAACAGAGAGTTACAAATTCCTCTTGGTGCAAAGTACATAAATGTGGGTATTCCAGCAAATATCCAGACACGGGTGTCACTGGAAGGAGGCAAAACCAAAAGATGTAAAAAGCCCAAGCCTGCAGCAGTGTCTCTGCACGAGGTCAAAGGAAGCACAGCCAACAAGTGACACTGGTGCCCCTAACTCAGAGTCTCTAAGCTGTTGTTTATCACAGCCAGCACTGGAAAGTCCAAATGAATTTTCTGAGCAGCAACAAGATCTAACACCACCACAATTTTAAAAGAAATAGCCCAGACTGTCAAGTTACAGCTCCTGCTGACTTCCAAACATCTCCAGTGACATCCCCTCTGGCAGGATCTCTGACTCCCGTCCTTCCCTTCAGCAGCTGCTCTGGTCTCACAATCACAGCCACCAACGCTGCAGAGTTTGAAGATATCAGGGGTGAACATGGCCTTAAATATGGTCTGTGAACCTCACTTTAAATATCTGTTTAATGCACAATTAGCACTCCCACAGGCAGAAAAAAACAAACAAAACAAACAATACCAAAACCCAAACAAAACCCCAAAACAAACCAGCAGAAAGGCAGAAAAGCTGGAATAGCTGCTTAAGACCATTTTAAAATTTATGACCTTTTTTCCTTGTTTGCAAATTCTCTTGTAATTGCTTTAAGCCTTTAAAGTTAGCAACACATACATAGTATGATACAGCAGGCAAAGATGTAAGCACCCCTATGTAATTTTGTACATTTTATAAGGATGTTTTTACTCTTTATTGGTGGACTTTAATTATGACCTACAAAATGTACAGTAATAGAAAACAATTTTTTCCCTTCTTAATCTTCATTTTTCAATCTTCTGCTTTTTAATCATTTGCTTCATTGACCACTTACTTGGTTAATTTCACTGAATTATTACATTGAGCCACAGAATATTGTACTTTTATCGGTGAGCTTAGAAAGCTAGCTCATTATGGAACTTTAATAACTTTAAAATAGACTTTTGCTTTAGCCAGGAAACCTTATAAAAGTGTTCTACTACATTTACCATGGATTGGGTGGCAGACCTTGCATTTTTGTAGTAATTGAAATTTTGCTTTTTTTAAATAAAAGTCACTGTGTATTTTTGTTTTTTGGGTTTTTTTAAGTAAAAATCACTGTGTATTGTTACCATCACATAACATCATTACAACACAGAATGGAAAAAAAAAACCTTTAGATTTTTGGATGCACAGGGTCCCATTTTTAGAGGTTCTCCATGACTTTTGTGTTTCTATGTCTCTTGTTTTTATGTCAGGCTGTGCCTAGATTAGTTGCAGCCCTGAGTACATCAGATAATATTTATATTTATATTACAGACTCACCCAACTCCCAGCAAAGGGGATTTTAGAGCATTTCCAAGATACCAGAGGGAGGGAATGTCACTGGTCAGCTCAGCTCCTTGAGCAGCACTGCACAGGGGACAGAGGCAAAGCAGGAGAGCAGTGGGCAGCAAAGACAGCTCCTTGAGAAAAGCAGATATTAAACCATGCCAGTAAGGAAAGAAACCTTGGGCAGGTGTAAGAAAAATCAAGATCTGCAAGGGAAAAAGATCAAGTGAAAGACCTTGGTAGAAGATAAAGATTGTCAGTGTGTCAGGAAGGGAAAAACAACTCTTCCTTCCCTTGCAAGGAACAGAGCTTCAGGTGACAGAAACAAGTGTTTATGCTACAGATAGTAGGGGGAAATAGGGATCTGAAAGGAAAACAAGGAAAAACTAACCAGAAGGTAAAAGCATCTCAAAGAACTATGGAGCAGCCTCAATGGGGGTTCCAGCTGCAGAGCAAGAGAGAACAAGGGACAGCCTATGGGACAAAATAAAAGATCGCTTAAAGCAACTTAAGCAACACTTAAAGAGATGTAGAACATGCAAACTTCTTTCCTGTTCCCACCCTTAGCAATGCAGATGTTTGGCAGAAGCAGAGAATTTCAGAAGGGTTTCAGTTAGGATACTTGCTCTGGGTGGAAGTGGTATGCCCTTCTACAGTCATCAGCTCGAGCTACACCTGTGGTTGAGCAAAGACAAAACCTGCACACACACCCCCTGCACTGCTGCTGCAAATCCTCTCCATAGCTCCAGTTACCTTTTCTTTCTACTGCAACAACTAAACTAAATAAAATAAAACAATAAATTATATCAACCCTAAACCACTACTAGGTAAATAACAATGTGCCAAGAAACAGTCCAACAATCCTCATAGCTTCATTCCTCCCTGCAGAGAAATTGTTTGCCACCTCTAAATAGTTGGATTCTCACTAAATATTCCTCTACAAGTGACCCAGAGCAACTTGCTCCCCATCCAAATTCACCAGAAGCCGAGTTTATCTGGTTATCCCCAATACACCCATGGCAATTCATGTGCTGTCCATTGAGGTTTTACAATGTTCAGAATTTTTTTACACAGCCATTAGATGTTGCTCTTTCAAGTATGTGAAACTTATGATAACCAAGTACAGAGGCTCCAGAATTACTGCAGCTTGAAATGCCTGTGTGTATATTACATTTTGAAGTTTATGTCATAATATACATCACATAGTAGCTGGCTGTAATGAATAGTTATTAACAGAGAAAAAATTGCACCAGGAGACATTGCAAATCACAGTTACAGTTTGCATTAAAATTAAATATTCCAAAAGTTATTGTTAAAATACACATAATATATTTCTCAGAAAAAAAAATATTTTATTCTTAAAGAGAACTGGTTGGGTTTTAGTGTCATATTTAGCATTTCCTAGTCCAGAGAACAGAGTGAAGCAGCTACAACTGTGTTTTATTTTAATGCTGCTTTTCCTTTCGGCAGACAAATTCCCCAGGCATTAGAAGACAGAAAGTACTAAAACCACAGGTCATCTTCTAACAGAAAATAATAAAGGGGGAATTTAAGAGATATAATAGACCAAGGCAAAGCAGGAGTTCAGACTTATGGCAGTACCACCAGGCAGCTCAGTGCAGCACTGCGCTGGTCTCAGTTCAGGACCCGGAGCTGTAACTGGATTTTCTCACTATTACACTCAAGGTAATTATCCCACCACCCCACAGGATCCAGCAGCTCAGCCACAGCTTTGCTCTGCCTGATTTCAGTTCCAAAGCTGGGTCATTAAATAGCTCAGAAATCCATGTAAGGCACTCCAAAGCACAGCATGGACCATGGGCAAGCCCAAAGTTTGGCAGGTTTTTAAAAGCAGCAGCCCTGGGCTGTTTCTGCCCCCAGGATCTTCACTCAATGCAGCCAGTTCCACATTCTGACCCCAAAACTGGAGGCCATTGATGTGTTTCAGTTGAGAACCACCCAACATGAGCATTTCATGGCAATCAGGCACAGATTTTGCTTTCAGCACTTCTGTACCACAACTATAGGTTTAAATGCATTTTCTCTTAAAAGACCAAAATTTATAATCTCTGGTCTTTGAAGAACTCATACACTCATATAAACGTGCAACCCTCATGAAAGGCCTGACAAAAGCAGTGTGAACCCAGCAGCTTTCTGGTAACCAGAAAACTATTGGTATTGACACAACCTGCAAAATTACAGCATTCACACAGATCTCAGGTTAGATCTTGAGGAGATTAAGTGTCTCCTTTACTGTGAAACCCCAGAAAACCTCAGCATTCACATGGGGCTAATCTAACTGAATTATTATATAACAGCCAGAGGAACAGTCATGCAGGATTATCACTGAAGCAAATTCGGACTTACCTGTGTCTGTTCTATGCGGATTCTTTTATGTCATATCCTCATTAAAAGCACTCATTAGCAGTGACCACTCATTAAATTAGGCACATGCATAAAGAGTTTGTTGGGATGGCTGAAGGAAATTCTAAGAGGCAGAGTTACTTCTACATTTCCTGACATCTTTGTGTACCTTGGTGAAGAGGCTTAGGAACAATACGAGCCAAGCCAGAGTCAGGGACAAACTTCAGAGACACAGTGTGCCCATTTATAAACATTTCTAATTCCAGCACACTGATTTGGCAAATTCCTTGAGTTATTGTAATGGATCCTTTTATTACCTGTCCAAGTTTTATCTAAGGAATGCAATTCTCCATACACATACCACCATGTCTAATCACGTTAAAATCAATAATGCCATTAATAAAATTAGACCTAATTTTAAGTCATGTAATACTCTTACACATCATCTATTCTGGGTATCTCTTTTATATTGACAAGAAAAACAGAAGTGTTCTATTGGATTTTTTTCCTCCAATTAAATTAACACCCCACAAATGCAACTAATACCTCAGTTAGGCAATACTATTAAAAGCATTTGAAACCAATTAAAACCAAACCCTGGATATTGTGACTTTTTCAATATGTATACATATTGTGCATCCATATTAAGAGAGAACTTTGTAATTCCATCAGATTCTACCCATTATAACCCTGCCAGTGTATTCCCAATATTTATTCCGAAGGTGGGAGTGTAAGAAAGGCACTTTGTATAAAGGTAAAAGGATCAGGAGTAACTTTAGTTCAACCAGTGCAGTTCAGCATGGACCATATGAATTCTGGACCCACCTCTTGTCTGTCCCTGCTGCTCCCACCCTGGCATGAGGCCACAGCAGCTTCCCAGTCAGATTATTCTGCAACCCATTTAAATCTGATTTCCTCTTTAATTAATAATGGGAATATGATAAAAATGTTCTTTGGTGTCTAATTTAAAATTTATTTCTGCTTAATTTTTTGGTATTATATTTCCTTTTTTTTTTCCAATTCATTTAATGCTTTTTTCTAATTGAGCAAATTCAATTAAATTCTGATCACTGGGAGTTTATTAAGCCTTTTCTCTGCTGAATTAAAGAATACATTCCTTTGAGATACTGATATAAAAGTAGATCTATATTACAACAGCTCAGAGCAGAAGTTAAATAACACCAGGACAAAGTGCTTACCACATGTAAATAAATCCACAAGACCATCCAGTTGGCACTGAGGGGCAACACTGAAGCCAAAAAGTGTTTTCAATAAATTCCACTACAATTACAGAGCAATACAGTCTGTGGTTGCTCTCAGTACAAAACAATGTAACACAGGCACAATTATGCAACAACGACTGTAAAGATTTCTTCTGGAAGGGCCTTCTTGAAACTTGAGCAGATTAATTCAGGCTCTGCTGTGCCCATGGATATGGGCTGATCAAATAAAAGGATTTTAGCCACCATTTGCCAAGAATTCTCTCTTCTTCCCAGTCTTGCACTACACTCACTAACTACTTCCCTACATTTTTATTTTAATGAATCACGTCAGCATAAAATTAATTGTAAAGAAATTAAACCAAAAATTTGTACACTTGGTTGCTTGTATTCAAGCAACCTTACAGCTGCATGCAAATTGTGTGATTAGAGAAAAGCAATTAGAAGACCACACCTGAGAAGTAGGATCAGAAAACTACACTGAACACAATCAAAGAAAAGCACTAGGAAGCCACATCTGAAAACATTATCAGGAAGCTTTCTTAATTAAGAAACAAGTCTCCTAATAAAAGTCAATAAGGGGTAGGAGGGCAAAAATCACTGCATGAGCACCTAAAAATACTTCCCAGAGATACAAGCTCAGACTGAAATTCTGGTGGCCGTGGCTCAATGAGTGCATAATCAAGTTCAGCCAGCATTTCTGGGCTTTGTTCCAAACGTGAGTGCTCAGTCTCTTCTCACCCACCTGAGCAGTGCCCACCTCCCACACAGCCAGCAGGATCACAGCATGCAGGCAAGGATGAAAAGAAAGCTTGGGAAGGGAGAAGGTTCCCTTATTCAGTTCCCTTATTCCCCCAGGGACCCTGCTCTACTGTCGTTTCCAAACACACAAGAGGCAGAGGGTCCTCTCCCCCAAGAGTTTGAGCTCTGCATGAAGCAAAGCAGGGCTGAACACGACGGTGGCACAGAACTGTACCTGCAATCAACCAGAAATGTCAACTGTGACAGTCATAGATGAAGAGCACTGATCAAAAATAAATTACTTAGACACATATAACACAGTCAAATCTCAAAAGTTAAGAAACAAGGAAAGAAAAAAAGAATTTGCATATTTACAACATTCTTCTTGAAAACCACATTATCATACATGCAGTCATGCATTTCCAAGTAGAGAGCACTACAGACAGCTGCCTTAATCTTCAGTGGTAATTTAATAATAAACTGTATTTGTTTTGTAGATGAGAAGGTAAACTAAGAATATTAACACTCCAAGCATGTATAATTAAATTAACAGTCAATTGATTGCATCTTTCCTATTCCCTTGGAAAAATGGTGGTGTTCAAATTAGCTGAACAAACTTGTGTGAGCCTCTCCCTTAAAATTCTTATTTTCTTCCTGCTTTACAATACACTTCAGTGCTTCCCAGCTCTTACTCCTGCCTTGGACAGAGGCCACCAGCCCTCCCCAGCAATGATGGAGCCAGAAGAGGACCCATGACACTGTGGGCCTGTCTTCAGGTAGAAAACTGAACAGATCACTTTGCAATATAAAATGAAGTCATGTGTGTGCTGCTGTTAAGCTGTCCTTGGTTTCTGGGAGAATCTGTTTCACAGCAGCAGCAAAAAGCACTGTCCCAGAGGAGGAACTGGCAGGACTGGGACACAAGGGAAGGTGCACAAAATCCCAAGACAAGAAAAATTTTTGTTTGAGACTTCGTACTTCACCTCTCTCCCAACTTCTCCATCACATTATTTGATTTATTCCAGTGCTGCCTCAAGTAAGCTCACTTAAGTTCTGCTCTAAAGTGCAAGCTTTTCTTTTTGGCTGAGAAATAAAAGAGTGCAAACTGGCATTCCCCACATTTTTATTTATGCCTTTTGCATCTCCTTAACTTCATTTTTCAGCTGAAGCAACCAGCTTAAAATAATGAGTTGATAATGAATTTCAAAAACTGTGCAGCCAGACCCATTAGACTGCACTCTGAACTTCTGCTCCTCCTCAAATCATGAAGACTGACCTTAATGTTCAAGTGTCTTCGTGTGACTAAGTACAAAATTTCTGACAGAAAAGCAGATGTGTTATATTTCAGTTTTCTTGCTTCAAAATAGCTTTCAAGGGTTTAGGACACATACTGGTGTTGAATTTGAATGTGCTAAATTAAGGCATATATCAGAAAAGACAGATAACCTTAAATCATTAAGGTTCTCAGTTGAGATGCATAAAACATCAGGAAAAAACCAAACCAACACAGTAGGTCTGGGCATAGGGCATAGAAAATGTAAGTATTTTGCATAAAAATATCTTCTCAACTCAAGCAGGCAAATGGCCTGAGAAGGCTGAACAGACCAACACCAAGTTACATTCCCTTTCCTCCTGCTCCCACAGCACTTTCCCAGCAGCTCAGGACACATATTTCCCACCACTCCTTCTCCTGAGTATCACACACATCTCAACACAGCTGCCAAAGGCAGCCACACCTCTGGTACACAGCAAGGATCAGGCTCTGGGCACAGCAAAGCAGTGTTCCCAGTAGAGTTTAGAAGATCCCCAGCAGAGCTACAGAGTGTAAGAGAACAGGGTACCAGAATTCACCCTGAACAGAGGATGTAGGAGCACAGCACACAGCCAGAAACCATCTCACCAGCACGTGCTCAGGGAGACAGTGGCTCACATCAAACTGGACAATAAGGATCCTCTGGGAAGTAAGCCTTTAAATGGAACTTCAGCTGGGGAAATAGAAATTCAGGTCACCAAATCAGTAGTCATTTGTGTGGACTTTGTCATTATACAGTCTAGCTCTAGTTCCTATGCTATTTATCATTAAAATATTCAGGTGAACGCCGGTAGGGGAATAATGATGGCTACTCCTATACATATAGCTGGATAGCGACCTTTTAAGTATCCTACTCAACACATTTAAGGGATCCACTCAGATTTGTATGAGATTTACTTGAATGAGTCTCTCAGCCCTTTAATCTCATCATAATAGATGGCAGCTTTCAAGAGATTTGAAATGCATGGTAACATTTACAATACATCAAGTTTCCAGGCGCTGCAGAGACTGAAATATATGCTTTTAATTTACTCTGAAATGCAATGCTTTCTAGATTTTTTTTTTTTTGGAGCAATTTCTGCCTCAGAAATCAACATCTTTCCACCTGCTTGCTTGTTTTAGAGAAAAATGATTAATTTGGGCTGGCTTGTTACTAGTGAAGTGTATGCAGAATTAAAATCCTGTCTCTGCCTTTGCCTAGAGTTGCACAGGCTGTTTGTACACCCTAGTGGGGGAAGGATGCCAGCACACAGAACCTCAGCAGGATCAGCAGCTCTTCCATCAGTAAACAGAATATTGAGACTGTGATGACAAACAGCCACTGAGGCACACCCACAGCATCATTTTAATATCCAAACTGTGGTGAACTGGTTTGTGTGTACTTGAAAGAGCAGCACCGAGGTCTGAGGACAGTAATGTTAATTTACACTTGAAAACATGCATAATTGTCATCCCTTAAATCCCTCTTCCTTACATCTCCCACAAAGGCTGCAGCAAACACACTCCTCAGCACACAGAAAGTGTAATCCTGATTGTATCACCACTTTCCTTCCTCATCCTGGCTTCATTTCCTCAGAATCCACAGAACATGAGAGTAACTCATGTGACTAAAACAATCCACCACTACCTCCCCGCTGAAAACAGAAGCCCTACATAATGAAATTCCTGCTAGAAATATAAATTAATAGTAATGGAACTGTCAGATGATTAGTCACTCAGTTCCTATTCAAATTGAGTTCCAGCACATTTGTCATTCATCACAAAAGAAACACAAATATAGCTTCAAGTTGAAAAATTCTTTTCCATACTTTTCCATCAAAACACACATCACAACAACAAATTCTGCAATTGCAATTTCTTGCTTGGTTCATACACTACTCTATAAAGAATATAATTGAAGTCATGGGATTTTCTTTCTCCTTTTCATGTAATTGTTATAATTTTTAAACAAACTTGCTCAACTTAATATGTATTTTATATTATCGTAAGGTTAAAATTATCTCATTTATTTTATTCAAACTGAAGTTGAATTAAATATTTCTACTATTAATTAAATACTTCTACTAAGATAATTATTGCTACATGATAAGCAAAGGGATTTTTTATAATTTCATGTTGGTATTACAGCCTTAAGCTTCATCTGCAGTACCGATACCATGGTTTATCATTGATTTTCTCTTGTAATAGAAATAAATTTCAATTTACTGGAAGATCACACCACATGATAATTCCTTCTCAGCACTTCAGCGTGGAATTTTCTGTTTCAGCTATGCTTAAAATAAAAGTATAGAAGCAGCTTGAAAATCAGCCCTAAGTTCTACACACGGATACAGTGTCCATCAGTCAATTTGTCCTTACCCAAACATCTTTGGGACTTCTGTGAGTCAACCAAATCTGGCAACAAATCTACAAATCTCCCACCTTCTGTAGGAAGGATAAGCAGAAATGCTACTGCTGGGAAGCTGCATCCTGGGTTCTGTCTTTAGCACTGATGAGGAAATCACTACACACCCTCCTCCTCAGGGTAGGGAGTCCCAGGAGAACAGGCCCCTGTGGTGTCACTGCTCGTGGAAATAATTGCTCAGTGACCTCAGCACACGCCTGGGGACTGCCAGACAAAAATAGTCACAAATAGCCATCCTCCTCACAGGCTTTTCTTGACCACCTATTGCTGAAACCTGTAAGCTCTTCCATGGTACAAATCACTAACTGCTTGCAGTTGGATATTTTTAAGGCACAAATGTTTACCTGCAGGTCCTGAATGAAGATTTACTGCATGGCAGGAGAGCTGTTGATCCAACCAGTTCCATTCCACTCCACTCCCCTGTGTCTCACTGAACCACCAGGTGTCAAACCTTCTTTCTCCACATGCATAAAAATTTCACATCAGGCAGCAAAATTCATGACTAAAGGTATTTTTTTATGTTTCTGAGTATCAGTCACTAAGAGAAGCATTTAAAAAACCATTTTCATGTAAAATCTTCATTTCACCCCTTGGCTCCCTCTGCACACATCTAGGTACATTCCACAGAATGGGAGGTCCTTTAAGCAAGTAGAATAATATCAAGGATAGGTGACTTCCTAAATTTTTTTTTTTTTACATCCAATCCTTAAAAGAATGAAAGGGAAAAATGAAAAGAGGAAACAGTCCCTTCCTTCATGTGGTTGGAAAATAAAAAGTGGGATTTGTTCATTTGGATTTGTTCTAAATAGGCTTTGAAAAAACAAGCTGAAAAATTAAAGAAAAAAGTTGTTATTTTTTAAGCTGCAGTTTAATGTAGACATAGTTTAAAATTAATATCTGTGTGGAAATGACTAGATAAATCCAATGATATTGACAGCCCCTTCTCATTCACCATAAAGAAATTGGTGGAACTCCAACACAGCACTTCTCTCAGTCCTCACAAATTGAGAAATTAATACTTTTTTTTTTTTAATATTGCAGAACATTGCCATATCTTTAGTCACAAGGTAACATTTGTAAAGAAACACTTTTGTCCAAACTGAGTATTTTTTATCTATATTTTCTAATGGCCCCTAACACAGGAGAGGGGAACATCAACTCTTGGGAACCTTGTCACAATTCTTTAGAACAGAACTTCTCCATAAACTGCAAAAGCCAATCTCCTTATAATTTTAACAGGATTTATAACAAGAAGCAAACACTGGCAAAGCTGTTACCTGATTTCTCCTGGGTTTTATGAAATATAATTACCAATTGGCACAACACAAGTCTTCTCAGAAAGAAACTGAAAATTAAAAATATGGAACTTAAAAAATGAAGTCATAGATTACTGCTTTTAAACTAACCTAAGACAGAAATATTCATTTTATTCTTCCTGAATTAATCCTTATTAACATTTCCTGACATGTTCCTGACATATAGGATCAAAAATGAACCACTACATTTGGGTGCCTCTCAAACACTAATCCTTTCCCTGATGGATATGTATTAAAATCAGCTTTCTTAAATAATCCGGTTTCTCAACATTGCCTATACATGTTGTTTTTTCCTCAGAATTTCATCACAACTTCATTTAGACAGGCACTTTTTCAAATCCATCCTATCCTTCACAGCCTACAAAAAGGTGTCCTCCCTCCATTGGCCTTGATCCACAGTAATATGTTGAAAATAGAGATCAATTTTTCTTGCCAGACAGGGTGGATGGTTATCTGAAGTGAAAAGTTCCATTTCCCAGCATCTTTCATTGAAACTACTGCCTGATAATTGTATGGAATAGAAAGTAACCATTCATCAAATCCACAAAATATCCATTTATCACATGGTGATTCTGTCCTCCATGAGAAACATGAGAAACAAAATGAATCAGACAAATCAAACTCCATCACATCAAAGTTTCTTAAAAAAATCAAAGGGATAAAATACATTTTCTTCTTAAGGCAGAGTGAGGCCTTATAAATTTAAGCTACCTTCTGTCATTATAGGAAGTGATTTTAATCTCATCCTTACAATTCAAGTCAGTACAAATAGAGTAGCAATTAAAGGTTATTAAAAGTTATCTGATTCTAGTGGAAGTAACAAAATTTTTCATTCCCACACAAACCAGGGAATTTAAAGTAACATTGAAAAGGGAAAACCTTGCATTCCACAAACAAACCCATCTAAATGGAGCCTAATAGCTGAAAAGATATATGTGCATATATATATAAATATATATATTAACACTATCTAACCTGAAGCATCTCCTCAACATAAAATCATCATAAATGCATCAGTGGATTTTTTACTTCTGGCTGGCCTAATGTTACTTGACTCATGTAATACATCTCAGAACAGCTAAAAAAAAATAAAAAAATTTCAAAAAATAACCAGTTCTTTCCAACTATTTTGGTTCTGTGGTGTTGCCTGTTGGAATGATGTGCACAGAACAGTTATCATCCTGTACAACAGGCTGCAGCTATTGGGTAGGTTTGCCCTAAGGTTTTAACTCAGGCTGGGGATGCATTTGTGAGGGAACCCCACTGCCCATCCTGGCTCCCCAGGCTGGGGCTGCAGTGCCACGCAGACAGGCTGGCACATCCTGGGCTGGGGTGGGTGCTCAGCCCCCAGCAGGGCACAGCCATGGCTCACAGAGGGTATTCCATGTGCACCTCCCTCTTCCCACTGTACAAACCTCCCCCAAGCTGCTGCATCCTGTCCTGGATGTGCTGCCAGAGCCACCAGTGTCACCTGCACCAGGAGCTCCCCACTCCTCCTCCACCACAGGGCTCAGCCTGGACTGCTTCTCCATCATTTCTAACCCTCTCCTAAACCAGTTAAATTTACTGTCCAGCCACAAAAAGCCACTTCAGAAACAGTACAAATCCACGCTTTGTACCTACATCCCCAGAGAATACATTGGAGATAAGTCTATTACTGCCAGGAATGCAGCAACTAAATCAAAGTTCAACACACTATCACCTCCAATTTCCCAGAGGCCTTTTCTTTTTAACCTCAGCCCTTCTCTCTGCCCTTCTTTTCAATCTCTGCTTGTCCTTCATGTTTGCTGTGCATTAAATAATTCCCACTGGCCTCCACCCACGACTCCCTCAGACACAAGGTAGGGCATTTACTGTCACTTAGTTGGACTTGAGTATCAGCAGTGCATGTGTTGCCTTATGTGCTACTTCAGTGTGGTGGTGATGCCCTTAACAGCATCAACATGCTCAAAGTTTGGGAAGAAAACAGTAATTTCCACTCTAACATCTTAATTAGGTGTTAAAAATTCATTTGTGCATTGTTTGCTCTGACAGTGGCTCTCAGACCCCTGAAATCTAAATGCCACATTCCTCCTTACCCTGCTCATTCTCAGCTGATGGGTTTGTAAGGAACTAAAAGGCTTTCCATTAATGGGCATTTCAAGCAATAGTTTGTTACAATAAAAAAGTAAAGTGATACTATACATTTTTATCCATCAAGATTGCTTGAAAAACTGAAATGAGAACTGCTGTCAAGGGAGAGGCAGCTCGGGATCTGGGCACAGTGACATCTTTGCCAGCTGAAAAAAAAATTAAAAATTATACTAACAGCAAAAATAGAATCAGGATAATAATCCCATGAAGACTTTTCCCCAAAGCAAAATAATTCATCACATATTTAAATACATTTGATCATTTATTCAAGACAAATTATGAGAGCATAAGCAAGAGAGTAGCAGGGTGAATTTCTCTTTACTTGAAAAGAACTCAGTAATGTCAATATTTAAAAGATGTTCTTTTTTCATACTTAATGAACAACTATACTCTTACAGTCTAAAATGGCTCACTTTACATGAAACAAGCATCTCAGAAGGAAGAAAGCAATTTTCAAAGTACACTATGAAAGAACTTTCACTTCACCAACTACTAGAAGCTACAGGAATATAAGATATCTTTAACTCCCAAGCCACATGAATTTATTTTGCTGTAAATCCTCAAGCACACAGAAGATAAGCAGCTCAGTATTGTAGTTGCATATAGCACAAAAAGGGTTGGTTTTTTTTTCCAAATGCACTATTTTACATGGTTTTTTAACAGTAACACTAGGAGGAACACAACATATATGGCACCTTTTTGCCTCAGCTGAAGAAATGCAACAGGAAGTACTCTAAAAATCTCCCAGCTGAGTTCATCTTTCCATGTTCAGATACAAGAAGCATAACTATTAGAATCCCTCTAGAAACTTAAGACTCTTTGAAAGAGAACAATTCTGTGCAAAAAGGACTAAATACATAATACAGATATACCATTACTTTATGTGTTACCATAAAAGCTTTTTTTTTTTTTAAATATGTATATACAGACAAACTGTTACTCTGTTACTCACATTGTTTTTGCAGCTTTGTCTCAGAGGGCAGCAGAGCCAGGCTCCTCTGCAGACCCAGGAGGATGTTACCACCCTCAGTCTGCTCAGAAATACAAGTTATGATTGCCAGGGAACAGCATGGAAGGCCACAAATTTACACCACATTAACCAGCTCTGAAGACTGCAGATTATTGAGGAAACAATCTGAAAAACTGGCTATTTACCTGAAGGAAAGTGCCAGTTCTACAGTACTTGAGTTGGCCACTTGCAGTCAATATCTTTAATCACACTTTACTTCCTGTTCATGGTTGTCACACACAGTTAACAATTAAAATTATTGGTGCCCTGGCATTCTAGGATAAGTGCAATAGGTAAAAAAATATGCTTGAATGAAAAAAAGAAAAAAAATAAAATACTTAAACAGCTCCTGAAGTTTCAAGTCCAAAGGATTCTGGTTTGGATGCTGCTTTCACTTTCCTAGGTCAGGGAAGCATTGGACACTGTTACATGTATTAGATACTTCTGCTTAGAAATTCATGCTCTGAGCACTCAAAGTGCAGAGTTTTACTGCCTTTAAATGGGAAAAAGTTGTTAAATTGTGGTAATTTGGAGTCAAACAAATGACACCTATTTCAGGAACATACTCTGCCTTGAGTAGAAGTATTCTACACTTACATTCAAAAAAAGCTCTCAAACTGAATAATGAACAAGTTCAAGAGACTTACTGACCTTGAGCTTAAATGGTCACAAAACTCAGAATAGCATGTCCTTAAGGATCTATGCATTCAAATCATGGGAAGCTTTACATCTTCACAGGACAATTTCTGCCTTTTAAACTCCTCTATACTGAAAGCCTCTGATAACCTCCTTAGCACAGACTGCACTACTTCAAACTTTATAAGATATAGATTACTGGAAAATTTCTTATTAACTTTTGTGCTCTACAATGCTTTGCACCATTGTTTTGAAAACCATGTTTCATTGTGGAGAATTGTTCCCTATGCCCTTTGTCATTTTCTCTGCATTTTCCTATTTTAGAGTGACATAAAAGTCTTAAGAAAAAAACAAAAAGCACCTCACACATCACTCTAGTCACATAGGTGCTTAATTCACAAACATTTTAAAGGCAGGCCTTAAACATTCTGATGGATTTGCTCAGTCATTTCAATGTTAATTTTACTGCTTCATCCAATATACAAGTTCTCTGGATCACACAAGTAATTTTTTTTTGTTGATACTGGATCTTCTCCTCACTTTCATTCCTCAAGGTCCAGATGTAATTTTGAGCAGTCTATGTGGCATTGGTGGGTTGGGGTTTTTTTTAAAAGCACAACCAATAATAATTCATAGTTTTAAGCAACCTCTGGGAGATGGGACCAGTTTTCCAAAAGCAAGCTTAGAGTTCCTATAACAGCATTATTTGTACCCTTCTCATGACAAAAATATTGCTCACAACAGGCACAAGCAGAACACCCCACTGGGTCTGGTACAGCCCAGCCTGCTGTGACAATTCCTATGCAAAACGTTCCCCAAAAAGAGGATTTCACTCTCAGATTTGTTACACTGCAGAGTCTTGAGAAGTTCTCTCATGCCTCAACCACAGTAGTTTATATTTACCTTTTTCTTTTACCTGAAAGACTTTTGTGTCACCAACACCAGCTCAATCCGATTCAGCCACAGCAGGAAAGTTTGGAGCCTGAACACGATGCACCATTAAAAGTTAATTTTGTTCAAGGCTGAGCAGGATCTGCTCTGGTCTAGTAAACAGTAATATAATTGCAGCCAAAGTTTACTTTTCATTCAGGAAGAGCATTGCAGCCACAGAAATATTCCACACAAACTATAATTAGATGATATTGTATAAGTTAAGCTACTCGTGGAATAATTTAGCAAAGCCCAGTTTGTATTTGAGCCTCATGTTTACTTATTTCATTGTTTAATTAGCCATGAGGTATCAAGTCTAATACTGGCTCACAGTTTTCTACCCCTTAACAATTCTTTGTAGAAATACCAACACATTTCCACTGAATAATAAAAACACTGCAGCACTTTAACTGTGATGCATCTGTCTGATATAAATAAGAATATTCCACTACCACTGGAATATTGTTTTCCAGAAGAGTCATACTACTTTTTATTAAGAGTTTCAAACAACTCAATCCTTGTAAATATTTATATAAGATGCTAAGTGGAAGTGGAAATAGATTTTTTTCCAGTACAATGGACTTAATTACTAGGATAAAGATGCAGCACATACCCAAACCATTCACTTACAAACTCAGTAAGGACCAAACATTCCAAACAGACAATTAATCAATGTCATTCTGAGTTAAGTCAAGGCAGTTTGTCTTATTGCTGGAGATTCATTTAAATGTCTTACATGTGTATATCATATTTATAGTAACTGATGCCAAGTATGTTCTAAATACAAGTGCTACTGTACTTACATATATATAACAGAATATGCATACCATCATTGATTAGAATGCAGACTAATATATGAAAACCAAAATAATTTGTGTAGAGAGCCTGTGAAATTGAATTCACATCCAATCTGCTGAAAAAGAATTTCCATTTGACTCTCAACTCCAATTCACAATGCATAAACTATGGCTATTTATTACAGTGATCTGTCATTTGTCACTTTTATAGAATACACTGCATTTTCCAGGCTATAAAATGCCTTAAAATTATGCAGCAATGATGTATGTTATCATTATTTTTCTTTGCCAATGTTTGGATTACATTCAGCAGATCAAAACAGGACTGATTTATAAACTGAATAAATAGCAACATCCTTCAACTGTGTGTGTGTCTGTGAAAGCTTCATTTACTTCCTGATTCTAAACGCTATATTCAAACCAAATATTTGAGCAAATTAAATTCAGAACATCTCACTGCACTGGACTGATGGGAGTAACTGCAGAGGCTGCTGAAAGAGCATGACTTTGCAGCAAACACTTCATCAGGAGTGCAGTGCTGCCAGCCACTGGCAACCAAATTTCACTTACAGATTCTCATTCAGAAAGTAAAAAACCACTGAAAGTCTCTATAGCAGGCTCTGACACTGGCAGCTTCTAAATACAGGAATTCCTAAAGAAAGCTGTCCTTTAGTATTAATTTACAGTTCAGTCACTCTGAATATTCCTTTCCTTCAAAACTACTTTGATGATCTGATAACCTCAAACTTGTGAGCTGCTTTTCACTTCAAAATTATCCCAGAGGGTCACTTTAGGTTGTAGTAAAGAGGAAAACAATGAGGCTCTAGACAAATGTGAAGTTTATTAGGAAAAACTGCTACCTGATGAGTTCTGACAAATTCCCATAGATGACTATAACCCTACAATAATGGATCTAATAGCACATTTCCTCCCCCAGAGAAGTCATAACCCAGCACACATCCACTGCCCCCACTGACAGCTAATAAGTGCTCATTTGTTTGGAGTATTTTGTTGTTTGGGGTGGGTCTGTAACCCTACAGCAAGTTACTCCTACAACTCCACACTTTTGTGCTGGTGAAGCCTGAAATGCATCCTTAAATCACAGCTGGACCAGTAGAACCACTGCATTCCTCTCCTTGAAAACAAAATTTTTCTCTTGGTTTCATATGAAACAGCACATTGCACATCAAGAAATAAAATGTCAATAAAAATACAAAAGCTCATAAAGGAACCAGTCTTACAGCAAAATTAATTTGACTGTTGCTAAATGTTACTAAGGATAATTACTGAAACATCTTACTCAATTACAAAATTGAAAAAGCTAGAATAAATACCCCATACAGATAAAGATGCTGGACCCTAATAATGTCCACCCAAAAGCACTGGGTGCTTTCTGAGCAAGGGAAGATTAGCCCACAATTCTCTAGAGACATCTCATGCTTGACAGCCTTCCCAGCATGGCTTCCTTAGAATAAAAATGTTTAGACAGGTTCAGAAAGGCACTCCAGAGGAAACATATGTCGTTCCTGGCTCTAATGGATGCTTTGGTAATTAACTTTCATAAGGACCACAGGCATATCATTAAATATTACATTCATCTTCAAACACTTGCTTCTAAATATACTTTTGTACATCAAGGTAAAGAAGAATTAAAATTAATTGCACCACTTAAAAGCTTGTTTCTCCAACTTGCTACTTGTTCAGCATTTCCATTTATATGGCCATGCCCTAGTTTTGCCTTCTGCTTCCTTGTTGATGTGAAATTTTTCACAGATCTCTGGGGCTAAAGATTTCCAGAGAGTCACCTGAATCTTCCTGAGAGTGCCACAAGGGAGGGGTGGAAAAGGGAAGTCTGAGCACAAGGACATCACCCCACAGGACATCACCTGCCAAAAGCAACAGGAGGATAGGAGAATTAGGAAGGGAGTAGGAAAATAAGGGGGAAAATATTAAAAAAACAAAACAAAACAAAACAAAAAAAAAAACCCAGAAAGGTGAAATGATGAAATATAAACAAAAGTGGAAGAAAATGAGGGGTAACAAGCTGGGACAAAGATTTTCCACGGCACAAAGATTTCCAAAGGAACAAAACCAGCAGTTGCACTATCACCTCTCCTGGAAGAGTCACACATGACAGTATCAATAATAAATCAGAAGGGCAGAACCAGGGAAAAGCATCTCTAGGTTTGGGATGCTCTGCATGAATCACCCTCACAATGCAGTTACTCCAATATTTAATAATTTTAATTAAGTTTCCTCAACACTTCATTTTAAAAAGCAACAAAAAATGACACACAGATCATTTTCTTTGTCAGAATTTGTCATAGAAATAAATTTCAGTCACTCTGCACAAATTCTGGTCCATTCCCAGGCAGAAAAAAAAATCCCATAATACAAAGGTGATGCACAAATATTTGTCATCAGGAATACTATTTTGTAACTCCAATCACCAAAAATATATTATTTTCCTCTAGTGCGTCTCCCCATGAACAGTTTGCTGGTAACACCAACAGATTTTAGCTACAGTGAAATCTGTAATTTCTGTACACAAGATTTCACCTGGAAGCAATCCATGACAACTACAGAAAGACGAGTGAGTGACTTTGGAGGTGGAAAAAAAACCAAAAGAGCACATATTGTAGGGAAGGGGTAAACCCTCCATCCCATCTAAAATAGACACAACATCTGAAAGGTGGGCCAAAAAAGATGTCATTCTTTAAATGAAGGCTGTGGGGTCATTCAAACCTCTGAGGAATTTTAGCAGCAGAGAAACTATTCCAAGTGAAGACAAGACACACAAGCAGAGTGTGTAATGATGAGACTGTGAGTTGGCAGGCCATAAGCATGGGGAGAAGAATGTATAGCAAGAAGAGATATTAAGAAACCAAAAAGGCTTTGGAAAACAGAGGGACTTTGATTTGTTCAACAGAAAGACCCAACATTCTACACAAGACTACTGCCATAGCATTAGACACCCACTGAAGGCTGGGAATATTTCTGATCACGCACAAAGAAAGGTACAGTTTTAACTAGAGAAGGATCTGGCCCTCTGACCTGAAATCCAGCCACCTAAGGAAAGGAAAGACTCCTCTTGAAAGGCACAGCCTCATGACAGACATATCAAGTGTCAAAGGCAACACCAAAAATCACATTTTTGCAATGAAGAGCCTGTTGCTGGCACATGTAGAAATTTTCTGCTCCAATGGTCTGGTGCTCTCCCCAGAGATTAGATGGAGCTGCTCGCTCTCAAGTTACCTTTCAATCCAACCCCACACCCAAAAGGGAAATGTGAACATTTGGGGACACTGGCCCTCCCTACCTCATCTTCCAGGAGCACTAAGAACTCTCAGTCTGATCTTTTTATGAACTTCAAGTTACTCTGCTGATCCCTGGGAAAGTTAATCTTCACTCTCTAACCTTCAAAAAGGACAGGAGTTGACAGTAATTTTCACACCACACATGAACATAGCTTGAAAGATTTTTATGAGGCAGCAGGATTAATCTCCTAAGGAAATGTGAACAGCTGGGTGGTTTTTATTTACCCAGAAATACTGAGACAAACCTGTGGTCTTCTGAATTTTTGGAAATACAAAGACGCTTCAAAATAATTACATGAAGTGTTTTTTGTTTTGCAGATAAATATTTGTGCGATTTTTAGCCTCACAGGCACTGAACATTCAGAGTCAATACACATTTATTATATTACATGCATAAGCCATATTTTATACTAAAAACAGGCTTGCATTCCAAAAGAATTATGTTTATACTGATGAAAATCTCATTAAATATGAAAGCCACAGGCAAAATGGAAAAGATGCTGATTTTCTGTATCTATTAGAAGTAGTGCTGATTGCTTTCAGAGCTGAGAAAAATGTCAGTTTCACGCAGCTAAACCTACTCTCCATAATCCATTTATCCCTCACTGGAGTTGCAGTCGTTTGCCTTCCAGCAGGCAGGAATTGCACCGTGCTGCCACCGGGAGGCACAGTCAGATTTTACAGTTGGCAATTTCTCCCTTAATGCCACAACGGCCTGCCTGAAGAATCCCACTAAAAGATATATTCAGCTTTGTTCCAGCAGAAGATATGAAAAAGTTATTAAGTGATTAAAAAAGTAAAAAATTCTATCCACACAAAAATATGAAAGCAATCCACTGCCAGAGTAGATTTTAGCTGTTTCAAGCTGAAGTGTGAATTCAGTTTGACGTGAAGGGGCCACACACAAAAATCTTTTTAGGATGGATTTTTTTTTTATCATGTCCTAAAGGTAGCTAAAATCAAATACAGCATTAACCACTTCCAGTAGCATAGAAATTTTCTTAGTAAAAAATACAATTATATTCTGTTAATTGGAGAGCAGAAGATGAATGAGCATTTCATTAAAAGCAAGCATGGAGTTTTTAATTGCAATTTTAATGCTGCAGTCTATAAATAGATCTGAATTCAATGGCAGAAGTGTTGCTGCTATAAATTATTTTGACTTCAGTTATGCTTAAATTGCTTAGAAAACAAACTATTTCTTGATGGAGAGACTTGGTGCAGCTTTTACAAAGTTGCAGCCCTTAAAAATTAACTTTCAATTCAAGTCCCTTCCAAAGTGTGATAAAGAGGAGGAAAAAGACTTTAAAATGTTTGAATTTGAAAGAATAACAAGAGCCTAAGCAATGTCAGGAATCTCTCACTTGGCCAGAACTGTGAGAACTGTTTTTTGTGAACAGGATCTATCTACTGAACATGTGCAGGTAGAACATCAGGCATTGATCTGTGCAGCCATGGGGCTTGGGGATTGAATCCACACATTGGGAGGGCTGCTCCACTGGGGTCTAACCTCTTCCTCCAAAATGCACACCCAGAACAGATGTGCCCAGGGTCAGGGCTGCTCCTTGTTCTGCTGCCTTGAGGCAGGAGGGAGAAGCCTGAAGTGCACGTGGTAAAACTGCTGGAGCACACAAGTTCCCAGGGAACCCAGCCAGGAGCCTCCCAGAGCTGTCAGATGTAATCACACCTGTGCCTCTAGAGCTTTCAGAAACTTTGTCATAAAGATGCAATAATGCAACATCCCAGACTAAAGTGAACTAATCCAGGACTGTGAAATGCAGCCATTATATTTCATCACTTTATCAAATACCATTATGATTTAAATGACAGAAACATGATATGTAGCTTCCATGCAGAAAGGTAAGTGTGGGTACAAAATCTGCTTCCTCCTAACTGAAACAGCAGCTAAAACAACTTCAAAAACTACTTTGATAAATGCCATTAAGAAAATAGGTGGTTTAGCAGAGAGATAATCTAAACATGACTCAAACCAAGTGTGGTACTATTGCTGAATTGCTAAGAAACCCGATAGCTAAAGTACCACGTTTATAATATTTTAGGAGAAAGCATTTCAAATTAACTTCTAAGTAGAATAAACAATTTCTGTGAAAGAGAAAAGCTGAAGAAAAAAAAAGTTATCACTTGGGGTCTCCTGTGTAGCACAGAGCAAGTGATCTACACTACTGTTTTTGAAAATTTATCTAAATAAATATGAAGAGAGACAGATTGGCAGCCATCTGCAATTTACCACAACATCCGGATGAGTTAAGCACTTAACTTCCATCACAGTCAGCAGGAGTTGGATGCTTAATGTATTTGGATGCTTTAGAAAATCACATTAGGCACCTAAATGTGTAAAGTGCATAAATATCTTTCACTTTACAGCCTTTAGTTTTCAAGTGCCTTAGTCCTGTAGTTCTCAAATGGGAATAACTGTGTTTGCCTAATTCCTGCGGGAATAGGAAAAAGCAGTGAAGACTGTGAGGTGTTTGGATCCTGCAGCAGTGGTGTATAAATGCCATGGAGGAAGGACAGACTGAGGGCAGAAAGGTGACTGGATGTGAGGGTGCTATCAGGAACACAACACAGAGGAGCATTTGCAGTCCCAGCCAGAGAGAAAAGAGTCCAAAGGGTAAATGGGAATTACTCAGAGCATACAGCTCTCAGCTTCTTCCTATGAAATCACCCAGTGAAAATGTCCACTCTGGAATGTCCCCTCCTGTCGCTTTTCATGGAAACAAATAGGTACACAGGTACCACAGTACCCTTCACACTGTGACCAATTTGTTGTGAATCCCTCCTCACATTTTCTACAGAGTCAAGCTTTTTGTGTTTTGTTTTAATATCTGTATAATTCTTTTCTAATCTAATAACAAGCTCTCCACCCCACTAACAGTAATAACCATCAGGGTCAGCACCCACCCACCCCTTCCTCTCAGAGTCCAAAAAGGCAACAAACAGAACTGTAACAAACTTGTAATTGTCATGACAAAAATGCCTAAAGCTTTAGGTTGCCATGATTAATCAAAACATCTGAGATCAAACTAACTTATGCACTTAAATTGTCCAGTAGAGTTTAAGTATAAAATCAATCCAATCAGTAACTCACAAAAAAATCAATTCTGCATACTCCAGAGAAGGCAGGTATCCATTACACAGTAATTGTTACACAGCTGCTATAAATGCTCAATAAAGAAAAATGACCTTGAAAGCCCATCAGAATTGCTCCCACACTTAAAGCTCACGTGTTGCACAACACTGAATTAAGCTTTCTCTTGGTAAGCTTCATTTTTTTTTTAAGTGGAAATACCATGAAGACGACAATAGAATTTTAGGGTGCACCCTAAGTGGTGCTTATCACAGCATCATTGGCCACCTCTGCTTATCCCAGAACTGTCCAGCAAAATACATCCTGCTTGCAATAGCCCAGGGGACTGCTGAACCAGGAGTACGCTGAACCCCAAACCCAGGGCCATCAGGTATGCTTGATGGTGGGGTCAGGTAGTCACAGGTCACTGCTGGTGAAGAAGCACACCCACATCGTTTTAGGGTTGATCAATTTCAACATTTCCATTGCATATTAAAAATTATTACAGTAGCAGACGTATGTGTTTTTAAAGACTTGGATACAAACTTAAGAAACCTGGCTGCTGCTCCAGAAGAAAATTCTCCACTGTGATAAATCTACATGGGGATGCTTTGGCAAAATATATAACATTTTTCTCCCCATGGTGTTTACTAGCATGAACATACTTTCTCCCCATTTGGTTTCTTTCAGTCTTCTGCTTTCTTCCAGAAACAGAGGAACATTTATGTTCCTCTTTCCTCTCTGCTCCTGCCAGCAGCACTATATCAAAGGCAGGAAAGCACATCGTAAATAAATGCTATTATTGCTAGAACAGCGCGAAAAACACTGTTTCAGTTCAATGACCAAAAAAGATGAAAAATTAATTTCAGGTCATCCCAAACCAAACAAGGCCTCCTGGGCCAGCAGGTTTATTCCTCTAGAGCTTCTTGGTTTTGCATTTTCAGCAAATTCTCTAAGTACACTCATAATATTTATGTCAAGGCCATTAATGAATATATTAAACAAGTCTGAAGCACTCCATTTTTTTTCCTGACTCATTTATTATAGAGTAGAATGGTTCAGGTTGGAAGGGACCTGAAAGATCACCTTGTTCCAAGTCCCCCTGCTGTGAAAAGGGACACTTTCCACTATCCCAGGTTGCTCCAAGCCCCATCCAACCTGGCCTTGGACACTTTCAGGGATGGGGCAGCCACAGCTTCTCTGGACAATCTGTGCCAGGGCCTCTCCATCCTCACAGGGAAGAATTTTCTTCATGGTACCAAATTTAAATCTACTCTCTTTCAGTTTAAAACCACAACCCCTCGTCCTGTCCGGACTGGCCACCAGAGCAGCCCACCTGGCAGCCACAGGAGCATTACTGGGGAGAGGCTTCTAAACATCTGCCATATCAACATATCAGTAACACACACATATCACTGAAACTTAAGTTACATACCTATTTTGTTGTTTTTTCACTCAGTGCAAGCTGGCCTTGCATTTGCTTTTTCCTCAGTCTGCAGCATCGGGGCAGAGGACGAGCTGTCCTGAGCACTCTGTGGTCCCATGCTCTTCAGACAGTTCCTACCCCAAAGCTGAGACGGGAACAGCGTTTCTCGAGTGTCTCCTCTCGTGGTCTGCCAGAAACAGTCTGAGGCACACACCTCAATGCCAAGGATCCCCCAAATTCCTCAGATTCGCACCGCTTTTACCAGCGTGCTGTGCCGGAGTGCGGGGCTGTGTGGACCCTGTTCTGCAGCAGCCCCGCCCAGGGCACAGCTGAGGCCCCTCAGGGAAAAGGTATTTGCCAAAGGGCAAAACACTGCCCAGCAGGGAGGGGAAAGTGTGGAAACCAGCCCTGCAGCACCTGGGGCAGGCAGGGAGAGCAGCTCTAGGTGTCTGTGTGGGTATTTCCCTTTAAAGAGGAAGTAGCAGACACTTTTTGAGGGACTGGGCCCATGGAGAGCCTGACTGAGTGCTGCCCTGGTGTTTGTGAACACAAGGTGTCTGGGGATAAGAGCATTAAAGTGCAGCCCAAAGCTTTCCTCCAGCTGATCCCCTGATCTCAATGGGGAAAAAAACATATATTCAACTAATATTCAAATGAGCTGCCTATCGAGATTGAGCATGTGAATGCTGAGTTTTCTTTCCTCGCTGCTGCTCTCTATCCCCTCCCTGTCTCACAGGTGACACAAGGAGAAGCTGCCTTGCTTTCTTTGCCCCTTTAGGTTTTGTTCTTGCACACAACAGAACAGCTTGTGAATCAGGCAGGACACAACTAATGCTGGTCATGAGAGAAATGACTAAAAACAAAGTATGTATTAACTCTCTTGTAATCACAAAACCTTAAAGATGTCAGAATAAAAAGGCTTGACTGCATCAGCTTCTCAGCTCATTGACATGGTTTAGCATGCACCTATAATCTTATCAATGCTGCTTCAATATTATTTACAGTGGCTTTGGTTAGGTCTTCCAGCAATGGTGAACTAAGCCCAGACAGGAATTAAGCTTGTTTTCCATTAACAAATCAAAACACTTTCTTCCTTGATAATATTGAATTCTGTTATTTAAACCACCCAACCTTTCTCTGGCATTTGTTAATTTATCTGAAAGTAAGAAATATTTTATGCATTTATATCAAAGAAAATCTATTCAACCACTTTTTTACATACTTTGACTGAGCTCATTCTTTACAACCAGCTACATTCTGGGTAAGATAAACACACACGTGGTACATGAGCCTAAATCTTCCTACAAAACTACACTGAACTTGTTTCAGACTGCAGCTATACTAGAACACTACAGAGAAGCTTTGTCCTTTCTTGGCTCCTAGCAAGTACCAATCCTAAAAAACTTTGACTTTAAAGCCTGAGAAATAAAGAGCAGCAGATAAATTTACTGGTATCTGGATTTGCAGAAAGTTAGGTGTGAAGCTACACCAGGAGTTAAAACAGCAAACACCTGGCCCTGCCAAAGGGCCCTGTCCTTCCCTGAATTAGTCTATAGTTGAAAGTAAAATTAAAGCACACAAACTCTTGAGAAAGAATATTTAAATGCAAGATTTTCCCTTCGGAACTAAAGCAAAAGTTGGAGTTTTCAGTAAATCTAATGTTCAATTCTGCTATCTTTTTATATGACCCACAACCAAAAAACAGACACCTTATCTCTTCAGCAGCCAGATAATCTTACTTGGTTTTATGAGAATTTTTTTCCAAGCTGGAAGCATCAAGTTTATATAAAATAAGCTGTCCTTGCTATCTTCCTTATCATAGGCCTCTATAAGATACCACAAAGAACTGGATTTTTCCCATTGCCTCTTAAACATATCAATATTAGTGACAGAAGTTTGGCTTAGCTACCAGAAATCCTATTCCTCTGTCACCGCATTTTTAAATGACACCCAGCCTCCACAATATGCATTCACAGAATTCTAAGCACATTTAAGCTAAAAATTATTTGCATAGTTGCATTTAAATTGGTTATTTTTTCCCACTTCTAGTTCAGTATCAAAAGACAAGGAATTTCACCCAAACAAGCCCTGAATACCATAATAACAATGACCTTAATCTGCAATATTTATTCACACTATAGCATAAAAGAGCAATGTTCTTTTGTCAACTTTTAGAATATTCTGAAGCAAGTTAGCCAGAGCATTCCTCTAAATTACCAGGCAGAATTTACTTAAAAATTTGAAGAGTTCCTAATTAAGTCAAAATAAATCATAGAATTTAAGAATGCTTTAGATTGGAGGGGATCCTAAACATCATCCAGTTCTAACCCCCTGCCACGGGAAGGGACATCTTCCACTATTCCAGGTTTCTCTAAACCCCCTCCAACCTGGCCATGAAAATTTCCAGGGATGAGGCAGCCACAGCTTCTCTGAGCAGCCTGTGCCAGGGCCTCACCTCCATCACAGTGAGAATTTGTTCTTATATCCAATCTAAACTTATTTCCTTTGAGTTTGAAGTCATTCCTCCTTGCCCTATCACTCCATGCCCTTGTGAAAAGTCCCTCTCCCGATTTCAAGTACACAAAAACAAACAAGCAAACAAAGAAACCACCTTGTATTTACACTAAGTTTTTCAATAAAATTCCAGAACTATCACTTGTTAAGAAAACATTGCATGAATGTGCTAGTTACAATGTGGTATAATGAATGAAAACATTTTTAGCACCTCTGTTTGCACAATTTCCCTAATTTTGTCAACAGAAAAGAAGAAAAAACTCCCCACATTTTCATTAGAAGAAACTATTTCCTTTTATTCCAATCCACATGAAAAAAAGCACATCCCCTTGTTGCTACAGTTACCAGATGACTAACTTGTCCTTAGTCATCTTATGTCCAAACTTATTCCACAGAAATAAAGTAGTTATTCTTTCCCCCTTGAGCCTCCTCTTTGATGTGTGTTCAAAGGTGGGTGAGCAGGTGGTAAGACTGCTAAATGCTCTTCCCTGCTTCTTCTTTTTGCACAGCACTGAACCACAGACACATTTATAAAAGAGCAAATGTTGTCCTGCATGGGTAAAAAGAAATGTTCCAGCTAGGGGAGGAAACCCTTGCCTTTCAAAGTATTATTTCCTAAGCTAACACATGTAAATCACCTCACAGAATCGAGAGACACACCCAAACACGTGTAAAAGAACTGGGCAGCAAAAGCAAAGGAGCAGAGCTGCCATTAAAGATTTACAGTTTCATAAAAGGGCCAACACTGCCTGCAGAGAAGCCCACTTAGGCAATCTCTGGCCTGCTGAGACTCAAGCAGAGCCTGTTGCTCTTCTCAAAGAATATTGAGCATATTAATTGCATTGTTGGTGCCTCCCCTGGAGCTGTAAGCCAAAGTGGAGCTGCTTTTCGTTTCGTAGAAAATGTTGGAATTTCTAATGAAAATCAAATTCCCACGTGACTTCTGTTATTTTTTTTTCCAAATATTAACACAGTGTTCACACTCTGTGGCAGGGAGAGCAGGAGCCATGTAGCCTGAAATTTGAAGGTGTTTCTCCAGAAAAACATTCACCTGCTCTGATGTGCTGCCCAAGGATCAGGTAGCCATAAGCCCCACAGATTTTCCATATTTAAAAACTAGTGAAACAGATGGAATCCAAGGCAAAACATGAAATTCAGTGAGCCCAATTTTCATATGGTTAAGCCAGAAAAGTCTTTACTGAGTTCAGAGACCTCAATTTACACCAAGAAGAGTAGATGTACTTCAGCACTTTTTAGTAATTTTGTTAGCTTTTTTCCTGCTGCCTGCGGACTGTTAATCCCATTTCATGAAAAGTTAAAATTTAATCACCCATAGGCAGGGAAGATGATAGTGATACACAAAAACCTTTTTGATTTTTGATACCAATCTAGGTGTGACTAAATTTGATGTAAAAAACCCACATGCAATCAGTGAGTAATCCCAGAACCTCAGAAGGTTTGGTTTATCCAGCTTTTAGTTATGAAGTTTTACATGAGCATATAAGGACAATGGTAGTGCATTAACTTGTTAGAAAAATGCAGTTGTTTTTTATGCAGCATATTTTTAAAATACTAATGAATATTTAAGTTTTTTTGCACAGAGTTTAATGGTAAATTTTGCGAACAAGATGACTGACACATCTGAAAAATAAAGTTCTAATTAGATCAAATTCTATTTTATTTTACTTCATTACCTACGTGTGTAGCTTTTCTTTTAGATGAAAATTCACCTAAAGGAGGACAGAATTTTCTCCACAATTTATCTTTTATAGTCTATAAACCATCCTGCATGCAATAATTTCAGCTGCTTTTTATTTTATCAGAAGGGAAATACTGAAATTCTTTTCAGTAAAGTGCAAGAAATATGTCAGGTTTATCTTCTGGATATTTCCATTACAGAACAGCTCATTTAACCTATGAGCAGAGGTCACTGGAGAACCCGGGGAAAAGAAATCTCTGCAAGGTCATGTCTAAAAACTTACAGTTAGTGATTGCAGAGACTTCCACAGAGTTCTTTGCTGGGAGGAGGTGAGTTGCTTTCTTTAGCTCAACAGCATTTCCAGGAAATCCATATTCTGTTCTTGTTTTATGCTAAGGCTTCATGTTTCTGCATAAGAAAGTTTTAAAACTCAAGTGCTTCCAGGTATTTTCTATGTACTGAATCACACTCATTTAATAGACAAGTGTTTCTTTTCAATATTTTGTAAATGTTTCATTTGAATTAGGTTTACTTTTTTAATGTAATATATTAATCACCAAACTGAATCACAAGAGGATACCAAATATGGGGTTTTTTTACAAAATTAAATAGTCACATAGTTTCAAAGTTTTTCCTCATATTTCATGAGTCAAGCAACACACTGAAGAGAATCCTTTCCCATTTGGACAAATGAGTATTTTCCAATTACAAGGTCTTGTTACAAGCACTTTATCTAATTTTCAGCAGCACAAAATGCCATAGATGTTAATGGGTCATTCAGTTAAAAGTAGGTCAAATTATGTTATCAGCTTTCAGTGATATTTCTGAAATGTTTTTTCTATTGCCACACAAAACCATCTAAGTTTTGCAGTATTCTGTCCTGCAACCTTGGCCATATCACCTGTCATCAAACCATGCTCTGACAGAAAAGGCAGAACAGCCACAGACTCCTTTTGAACACCAGACAGATTTAAGTGTGACCAGCAGGCTCAGTCAGTGCCTGCAGACCTGCAGTGCAGATTGTCAAAGACAGATCTGTGTGTTTCCTTCCCCACAGAGCAAACAAGACACTCACCTTAACAATGGTGTTATAGCCCAAAGCAGCTGAATTTGTATTTGGGCACCCCTGGAAGCCCTCATCCTTGGTGGGATGTTAAAAAGCACAACAGTACTTTAAATGTATCCCACTGATTTTCAATAGATTGTAAATCACATCTGTGATTTTTGGAGCTCCAGATAAATAATTGTTTTGACAACACTCTCTCTGTGCTATTAAAAAGCCTGTTAATGCACCATTGGAAACTAGAGCTGTAGAATTCCACACTTTTTAGCAATAAACATTTATGCTCAACTGACTCTCCAAAAATTTCATTCTCTTAATTTCTTTTTGATTTAAAATGACAGAATAAATCTAGAAATATGTTAGGAATACATTATCTGATCTATTCTTTTTATCCTTTTAAGGAAGAAAACGAATGTTAGCACAAAGCTGATGCAAAGAAATGAAGGATCCACCAGGAGTGATTGGTGATAGATGTGCACAGCCTCCCACAGTGGTTCCACCAGAGCAAGCTAAGGGACTCTGCACTTATGCCAGTAAATGCTGCCACAAACCTTGACCACCAACCACAGGACTGACCCTTTGGGACTGCCTTTGGCATTGTGTTTCATCCCCTTTCAAACCTTTCTGCCACATCCAGAGGGACTCCCAGCAACACCTAGAGCAGAGTAAAACTGCGGGGCTTTTTCACCTTTTGCAGAGAATTGTTTTAAGTCACTCCATAAGGAGGGAGAAATGAAAATGGCACAAGGGAACGAGGGGCTCTGTCAGGCAGTGAAGTAACTCCTGTCCTTTCAGGGCCTCTGATGCTGCCTGTCCCCTCTCATGGAAGAAACTGGGATCAGACCCAAACCCTTTCACAGCCATTTGGGGCAAGAACACAACTCTCCCTTAGCTCATCCAGCCCTGAGGCAAAGTTTGGGGTGACTGCACAGCTGAGCCCCATTCCCAGTGCAGACAAGTTTTCTGTGTGGATCAAAGCAGGAGTGACATGTGGTGATTGTGGCCTGGGGATTTGAAGGCAAAATTGTTTGCAAAATTGAAATAAATGTCTGGGGCCTATCACAGTGTCTAGAGAACTGGAGACAGACAGTGCTGGCCCATTTAAGCAGGAGTTATCTGCACTTCCACTCTGCAAAGCCTCTCCCAAGCAGTGTGTCTTTCATCTCCTCCGTTTCTGAGATTACTGTGTGCTGACAGGAGTGTTTTGGAGTGATCTTAAAGTGCTTTTAACGGGTAACATGCGGAAATAAATAATTCAAGCTTTTCTCGAGTGTTTCTTTAGTGTCTCAGCTTACATATAGAGAGTGCTTTTATGGAGTGCTCACCTGTACAATGGGCTGTGCTCTCTGCTAAGTGTTTTGCCCAAATGACTTTCGAATGCTTTTCTAACACAAAGATAGCAGACTTTTATATCCCTACTGTGATCACACCCCTGCTAGGCAAGGGATCTAAACTACTAGACACAATTACTGCCATGTTTTCTAGCAAAAGTACACATGCTTTACCATTTAACATGCAATATTATGTGAGTTCTTAATAAACTGTGTCTAACAGGAGTCACATATGGGAATAAATAAATAAAGAACGGAGACTTTTTGAAACAACCAGGCAAGATTTAATAATACCAAAAGAGACAGTAACATAATAAACATTAAAGACCTGAAATTACAGCTGCAAGCATATCCCACAGCACCGACAGGTAATGCCAAAGTGTGCTAAATTAGTCATATCTGCTGAGAATTATTTATAATAGAATTATGTATGATATGATATTGAGTGGTAATGGCACTTTCTGATTATCCCTCCCTGCTGACACTTGATACACATCAAAAGAAATGCACATTTTCTCCTGAAAATGCTGGATGTTCTGCTGCCAAGTTTTCTTTTAAAATACTCATTTTTTAACACTTGCATGTATGCTCAGGATCAGGCGGTAAAAGCAAGTTACAGTTAACACATTCTGTGATGCTTTTCTGACATTTTCTGTAAAAAATACTCATGACTAAAGATTTCAGTAGCTACTGATATGGTTTATAATCATCCCTTAAAGTTTCACAGGAGAGCAGTCCTAGAAAAAAAGTGGTTTTTAAATCTCCTTTCTTCCTCTCTTTTTTTTATACCACAGCCCAGGAACCCAGCCTTTAGGAGAGAAGTCTGTCTGGTGGCATCAAAATTAAATACATTTTCACGGTGTATTTACGTGTCTTGGAGGGCACAGACTACTGTACAACTGAGATAAAATTAAACATCTTGGTGCAGGGGTGCTCAACAGTTTCACTTTAGACAACATACAGTACAGATACTATTTTTATCTCTGGGTTAACAGCCTGCTTTTGTAGCTCCTGTGTCTCACCAGCACATCCACTCCTACCCCACACAAGAGGTGAGGGTGGATGCTGGGGGAAGCCTGTGGGATAAAGCAGATTAAAATTTCAGCTGACTGCTGTAAGGTCAGAGGAACAGGGCCAGGTGGTGCACACCAAACTGAGCATTTACACACCCCTTGTGCTGCAGCCTGACCCCACTCACCAGACATTACACAAAAGTAATTAAACACATTTCAAATCCTGCTGCCTACAGGAGAGGGGACAGGATGACCCTCCAAGCATCACGTTTATGACACTGCAGAATAACGTGAATATATGATTTTGAAAAAGTGAAGACAGATAAAATAATGATGGCTGTAGAAAATTTAAGTTGGGTGGTTTTACTTATCCATTTTCAGGATATAAAAATAGTTGGCACAGATCAAAAAGGCAGCAAATCATCCTCCCAGCAACAACAGTGCTGATTTGTCCCAGCAAGGAACAGAAATGGCTGAATAGAAAAGACCATGAGACACTGGGAGACTGGCCAGCCTGCTGGGAAGACCTGACAGCTTTCCTCAAAAGGTTTCATCTGATTTTAATTGACCATACCGAAGTTTATTCTCCTCTGCCTTGTAAGCAGTAGTGGTTTATAAACTGCACCTTCTCTTTTTTCAGTGCATTGTTGCTCTTGTCAACCCAGGACACATCGTCCTATTCAGCCTTGCTAAATTCCACTGATAGATGTACCAAGTATAACCTGCTGATAAAATTAGTGGTTAGAGTCTATTAAATATTACTTGAAAACAACCTTTTACTGAACTAATGAGCTTCCAGTTCCACCTAGTTTACAATTTACATATTCAAAAATCCTATTTGACTATATGTTAGAGTGTAGAGATTTATATTTCCCTTTCCAGTAGATTCTAGTGTAATATCAGAGCAAAGTAATGTTAAAAATAGGAAACTAAATTGTGCTGTATTGTTAATCCATTGCAGGATGAAAGCTTATTTGCACATGGTAAGGTAGCTTGTACTTTTTGCTTTCACCAGCAGCAGCTGAAACCAGTATTTAATGTATAGGCAGGATGATTTATAATACACTGTAATGCCAGCCTGTCAGCTGACTGCTGGAGAAATCATTTATCTACACCTGAGGTTTGGCACATCTTCTCCCACTTTGTCTCACCTGAAAATGCTCAGAGACCACATTTTTCATGCTCTCCTGCTTTTGCTGCTGCTGACAGGAACAAAAGCTGCAGTGCCAGCCAGTTTTCATACATTTAGGTTTCAGAAGACACTGTGCTAATTCCTGTAAGGCACTTACAAATGCAGAGAGTAAAAACCTCGTATGTTGATAATCCTAGTTAGTTATCCTGAAACAAGTCTCTGGTGGCACACAATTATTCAAGGATTGCCCACATGCTTTATTGTCTGTTTTACCTGGCTTTGGGCTTTGGGAGCACTCAGAAGGTAAGGAAATGGCTTCACTGGGGCAAACAGAGAGCCCAGAGAGACAGACCCATTTGAGGAGAACATGGGGCTCAGCCCACATTGCAGGGAAGTGTCTGGGTGGCAACAGAATGTTTCTTCCTACAAGCTCTCAAGGGATGGCAAAAGTTCTGAGAAAACTCTTCTTTCCTAATAAACCACCTCTGTAGCTGTAGGTAGTCCCTCACTCCAAGCATAATTTTGATTTCTCACTCAAGTACCTGTGGAAGCCCAGATTCCCCTCCTGAAGAAACACCCTCAAAGCATTAAAAATACCCTTTTCTTGACATTTTTCAGTAATTCCATCCATTACCGTTTCTCCATTTTGCCTGGCAAAAATAGCCAGCAATAGGGGTCTGGCCACAGTATCATTGTTGATCACATCCAAAAAAAGACTATACGGGCACTTTCAATTTTATTGTTCTAAAATTACTTCTATGCTACGATATGTTCTTTGCATTTCAAAGCAAATCCATATCTTAAAATTAAGCAGATGCTTTAAGGCTTTCAGCAAGGGCATTTCTCTAAGCCATTTCCAGACAGTTGCAGATTTGACTGCAAATAAGCATTTTTAACCACAAAGATAAGTTACATTACTTACTTAGCTCAGTGCTGCTCTTTATCTGGCTCCCATTTTTGTGTTGGATCAAACCCTGAATGCCACAAGACAAAAGGAAGATAATCAGATTGTTGTTTTGCATTTCTTGGCCTACATGGTAATGCCATGAAAATGCATTTAGGAAAATCTTTTTGTTTAGATGTATTACAAATCTACAAATAAATTAGTGCTTACAAGCTTCATGAATCACTTTCCTCTCTGTATGCTTTTTTTTTTTTTGCTGTTTAGGATGTAGATAATGTCTATTTTGGAGGGCCCTTGTGGACAAAAGCACTTACTGTCTTGTACTCAAAAAAAAAAACAAACCAGTAACCTGAAAGTTTAATACCCTGAGGTTTCTTTCAGACATGAAATAATGAGTAAGAGGGAATGTCTCCAAATCCTCAAATTTTCATGTGGTTTACCAGAAAGTCATAAGCTGCCTTGGTCAAAACTGGTCCCAAACTCACTGACAGTCAACTTCTAGAAAGTTCAGAGTGAACTAAATTTCAGGCTCTGTTACGAAACCCTGTTTTTAAAGAAGCACAAATGAGAATCCACTGAGCCTTAAGTTCATTTTGTATCAGACTGAATTAATGCATCTCAGTAATTAAAGACATGAAAGTTGTAATCACTAATGACAACCATCCACAGAGCAGCACGGGGGTGGCACTGGAGACAGCCACCTCTCTTCCCCCAGCAGATCAACCTAGGACAAAAACATGGGGTTTGGTGACCTGGATGCTGATTTCCCCACAAATTCCTCATGGAAAGCTAATGCATTATTTGCATATATGCAAACGCTGGAGGGATTTCTGTGCCTGCTATTTCAGTCTGCCTCCAGCTCAGCCCATCTATGCCACCTCAGGCAGAAGCAGATATTCCAGAGCACAGTTTTGCAGTAATTGTTGATGCTTTAAACACAGGCACCTCTCTAATTAGTAGCTTATTAAAGATTATGCATATGTTACTTTAAATCATCTCTAGGAATTTGGTTTCAGTTTTACTTTCCTGGACTCTCAGCAGTGATACAGGACTGTCCAAAACATGTCCACTACAGCCATCGTGGCTTCTACACAAATTCTGTTGCCTTTAGAAACTTTGGCTACTTCTGAAATACTCTAGACTATTTCAGCCATCTGCATTTCACTGCACCTGATACATCACTTGGCAGTGGAGGAGGTTTCTCCTTTTGCAGAACTGGAAATGTGAGTTCTCCTATCACAGAAGAGAATATCCATATTCATGCACAGGTTGCTCATTTTTTAAAAATTTTCTTAGACTTTATTTATCTCTCAACTTTTAATTTGCTGCACACCAAGAATTAGACCAGGACTCTTTACCTGGCATCCAAGAGAGGCAGCACATGGCTGCATGGGGTGAGTTACAGCGTGATGGGATGAGCTGGCAGAAGTTGATACAGCTGGAGCACCAGCAACTCCTCCTGACATAAACCTTGAGGAAACAGCTGAGGGACAAACATTAAACCAATATCATCCAATCCCGAGGCTAATTTCTCATTGGAAGCTGGAAATTATGTCACTTGTAGAAAATGAATTCTAAGCGTTGTTTCTTGCTTTTTAAGTCTCCTGTTTCTGATGAAAACTAACCAAAAATACCTTCGGGGCTGCCATGGGATTGATTCTAAAGAAAACATCATTTTCATATCCAAGAGAAATCCTCAGAAGGGATCCCATGAGGTGGCTGTGTTTGCAAAAACTCTAAGGCAGTAACATAAGTTTTTGAAGTCAGATTCTGCGAGTCCCAGGAAGAGGAAGGAAAATGTCATTCTATTCACAGTTTACAAAGCACTACAATTGTTATGGTATTTTAAATTTGTCTCAATATCTTTAATGTCAAAACCAGCACCCTCACATACGGTGTACTAGGTGTTTTATCACCAGTTTCAGTCAAATAAACTTTAATTATGTTGAGTTTTTTTAAAAGGTACTTGACATTTTCCAGTTTCCAAAGGGGTTTCTGCCTGCAACCCCTCTGCTCCTCTTTTGGAAAGGCCCACAAGCCTTCTCCTGCTCACCTATTTAATCCTACAAGCAGTAACAAACTAGGGGGTGGAAAGAGAATTAATATTTATTTGTTTACTCTTAAAATGTCTTAACGTCCCCCACTGATTTAAGTTGGGGGGGCAGACTGTGAAGTTTTACTTATAGAACCAGCTTTGATATTTCTTTTAGAACAAAAAGCTTAATTTTTACAGAATAAAATGCTGAATAATGTGACCCAAAAAAATTTTGCTTATCTGTTGACCTGGAAGCAAGATAAAAATACAATGTAAACAAAAGTATGAAGAGAAAATCACATGAGACAAAAACAATTTCTTTTGAGCACAGATTATAATCTATACTAATAAAAAATTAAGATATGAGTGGTCTGTAAACTTTATATTTTTGCAATTTAGCAAAATTACTGATAAAATAAATGCTTCTCAGTCTTTCCTAAGCTCGTATCTCCTTACAGATTAGGAGACAACATCAAACCTTTCAGTTGAATCATATAAAGCCTTTTGGATTCAAGTCCAATTCTGTTGCATTTTATTTTTAATTAAGCCTGTATATTCTTTGCCAAAATAGTCTACATTTGTTAGTTGGGGTTTTTTTTGTTTTTTTTACCAAGAATTGGTTAAATCATCTTTAAATGTGATCTGGAACTGTTCCAAAATAATTAGATTTTTTTAAGTCTTCACTTGGTTACCATAATCAGCTGTTATTGATCATCAACTTCACAATCCCATTACTAGCATGGGAAATTTGACCTCAGATAACTCAAAAAGATTGCAAAAGGATATGGTTGTGCAAAGTATGAGTACTTCTACTTAAAGTTCTATTTCTACTTTAGGGAAAAAAAAAATAAGCTTCCACTTCTATAAGTATGATTTAGTGCAAAACGTACAAGTCCTTTAAAAATATTTTTCTTTGAAGTCTACCTACAATTTTTATATACTCCATTTAAATATCTTTGAATCTAGACAAGTTGAGAAATGCTGCTTATTTTTTGGACTTTCAGGGTCCTCAGATGAGCCAAAACAGCATTTTTTTTCATTCAAATGTTCCTTGTAACAACACTCGCAGTAGAAACCAGAGGAACAGTACTTGCTCAGGTACAGTGTAAAAACTTGCATATTTGATTTAATTTTATATGGTTTTTTTGGCTCATGCCCCGTCAGGAGAAGGCAGCCAGACCACACACTGACTCTGACTGTTCCATGGCATTAGCTATGCTGTTTCATACCACAGGCAACAACCCTGCTTCTGAAAAGGTTTCCATCCACAGAGAAGATGGTCTTGCCATAAAATGCTACAGCTCCTGCTAAAAAATGTAGAAGCATATCACTTAAATATTTTTATATTGTTATATGGGGCATCTTATATTGCAATATCTGGGAACAAAAAATGTTCTGGGGAAGGGGAAGGGGATGGAGAAGAGGAAGGGTCTGTTGCCACAAGAGAGGGAAGTCTCAGCAATTGCTACAATACAAAGTCTTGAGCTGAAGGAGGAGTTTTCATTTCTGAATATTTTTTACTTAAAAACAATATAAAGCAAACACAAGCAAGACTCAGCTCTACATCACTTTGATATGACCTCTATTTCTCAAGCTCATTTAGCCTTCTGAAAGCCTGTGTATAGAATTTGCATTGCAGAAAATGTAAATAACTCAAAACATCAAGGAAACATCTTTTCTGTCTCAAGCAAACATCCGATGAAGCAACTTTGGTTTACTCATGAACTGGCAAACCTAATTAAAGGATTCAGGATGTTATAGTGACAGATTTGGACACTAATACATATCTGAGAAACAGGCTGGCTTCAAAGTACAACAGAGAAGCATCTATTCATAAATATTTAACTGAAGCATTGATACAAAAATGAGAAAAATCTCCTTCATTCTATTCCCTAAGAAATTTCTTTGAAACAAAACTACTCATTGAAACTAGCAACTTCTAATTCTCACAGATATGGGGGGATTTAACATGAGCATTTGTTTTTTAAAAGCTTCTACAAATTTCCAGTTTAAACATGACATGATATTTGAGTCATGGAATCCCAGAATGGTTTGGGTTGGAAGGGCCCCTACAGATACCTTGCTCGAAGCCCCCTGCAATGGTCAGGGACACCAGTTTGCTCAAAGGTGTCCAGTTCTTCCCAGAGCTTGTGGCTAAACCTTCAGCTCTGCCCCATGGCTAGGCCAGACTTCAAGGTGCCCTTTTCCATCTGTCCTCAGAATTCTCCCAGAATTGTCCTCAAAAGGCAGGAGTGCACAGAAGGATCCAGCTTCCTCACTCCCTGCTCACACAAACAGCGTTTATGGTTTCAACTGCAGGTGCAAGTGATAAGTGACCCTTACACCTCTCTCAAAAGATCTGTCCCAGGTCCCCTCCAGCCCTAGGAGAGCTCCCAGGAAGACCTCAGCCAGAGGGCAAGTAAATCTCATCAGCTGAAGGCCCTGATGGCTCATGGCAATTTCCCCTTCTCCTTAGACACCTCCCTATTGGCCTGTCCCTCTGGCTGGCAGCCCTCGCTGCCCCTCCAGCACATCTGCAGAGCCAGCATCTGCTCTCTTCCCTTGCCTGTGCTGCCTTGTGCTTAATTATAGAAAGAGTGCCTGATCTTCTTTTAACCAACAAAACCTTCATCCAAATGACTGTTGCAGTATTGTATGTCTGTTAGGTCACTAATTACTAAAATGTTATTGGACCAGAAACCTAAAGTGAATCTCACAGCAATTAAATAAAATTTAGAAGCCAGCATTAAATTCACATAATCATTGGCAGGCTACTAATCTTACCTGTCTAAGAGCCACCTACTGAAATGGGATTAAGGAGAAGAAGACCAGTGGGAGTTCCTATCATCACACTAAATCACGAAGTCACCTGGCACTCTGTGTGTATTTAATGTGCTTGAACATTCAAGGCATCTTCCAGCCGTGGCAGAGAGGCCAAGTCTAAGCTTGCTCTCCTTGTAGTCACTACCAGCACAATCATATCATTTCAAAACTGTTTTGAAATCGAGTAAGAGAGGGTAGAAGCCCATGGTCAGGTGTGATCCCATTCCAGCAGCTGAGAGAGTCATCAGGTGGGACAGTGGAACTCTTTATGTTCCCACTCAGATCTGATTATCTGAGTCCACCAGGGTACAAAGATGTCTCTGTGCAGGGTGTTCCCATTCCCTGCATGGCCCGGTGAGGCTGCTGCCATGGAAAGAGCACCTGCACTGCAGCCCTGCTACTGAAACCTGAGAAAAACCCAGACATGCTTTAACTTGCCTTGAAAACAAACTGCTTCTGAGGGTGTGCATAGTGAAACTGTTACTGCTCTGGTTATTGGTAGTTATTTATCAATTACACTCGGGATCTGCAGCAGATGTCAACAATTACTCTGGTTTTACTATTTGATTCCATCCACATTTCATCAGCACGCTGCTACAGCATGCATTATATATGCTGTATATTCCTCCAGCATGTTCAATGTTCTACAAAGAAATGATGTACCCAAGAAGCCCTAGAGTCTGCCTCAAAAAGTTGTACAATCAAGTTTCCTCATAAGATCATTTGATGCATGTTGATTGCACTCAACACCACCAGTTTTCATCTCATGAACTTGGATCATATATCGCCTTCAGGAAAGAAGGGCAGAAATCTTTGGAACCCACCACTAAATATAAAGCTACATTATTAAGAAACATAACTCAAACTCCTTCAGCAGAGCCAGACACATTTCCCAGCTCTGTGGCATTTCTCACTGAACGACAAGCAAATCAATCAAATGTGGTTGGACAGGGAAGATTTTCATTAGCTTTTTTGTGTTCCTCCTCTGCTCTTCACACAGCAATGAAGATCAAAACTATATTAATTCATTACTTTAACAATGCAAAGATAATTAAACATTGTTCATAGTAATATTCTTTATTTGCAGAATATGTTTCCTCTAAATTTTAGATCCTTCTGTCTCTTTAGGAAAGGAGAATACAAATACCTCCTGGCTGAAAGAAAAAAAAAAAACAACAAAAAACCCAAAAACAACAGCACCTTTATTCTGCACCATCCAAGAGCCTACAGATGACCTATAGAGAAATCAAGAGTCACCTAACCAAGGACTCTGTCCTCTTAAAAATCAACAGAACTTCTGCCACTTCATCTTAAAGAGGAACAAGACTGGTACTTTTCCTCTTGAATACTCTATTTCAGCTGGGTATTGAATACCCAGAACTAGGAATCCTCAAGGTCTCATCATTTCTAACACCAAGCTCTCAGCAGCCCTGTGCAAGATATTTTTCTTTGTCTCAATAACCATCACAGAAGAGAATTAATGGTGTTTAATTGTTCATCATGGTGGCATGAGGCAAGAACATGACCGTTTCTTGGTGTGTTTTTTGAAAATGTAAATTGTCACCTATGGAAACTGCTAAGAATCAGAGACCTGACTCAGAAAAACACATGCAAGAAAATGTCTGAAAAGAAGAAATTTTGATTAAATAATGACTGTGGGATTAGATCTGTTATTAAAAAGATAAAACCCGTCTATTATCTAGCTTTTGTAGCCAAGGATATTCTCCGTAAATCATAATGAATAAAGTAGTCATGTAAAATAATACTGAATTCAGAAGGGTTATCAGTGTCATTTTTTTATTACCTCTTAACTAGCTTCATTATCTTAGAAACTTTTTATCATCATCTTTTTTACATGTCATTTTGAGAAAACACTGAGAAGCAGAAATTAAGTATTTTCAAGCAAGCCCCCTTACTGTAAACAGTTGCAATATTTTATATCTTTTCTCCCCTTTTCCTCTGAAAGATTCATCAGCTCAACTCATTACCTTTTCATCTACATGAGAGTTGTCCACAGGCAGTAGGGTGAAAAATACAATATAAAGGGAAAAAAGTTACCACAGAGCAATGTATGCACAAAACACAATTTCTTCCAGCTTTTCCAGGCTGCCTCCCCTTAGATGGGAGGGAGTATTGAGAACTCTGCTGTGATTCACAGTGCTTTTCATTTTCTCCTTTTTCATACAATCATGGAATAATTTGAGTTAGGGACCTTTAAAGTTGATCTAGTCCAACCATCCTGCAGTGAGCAGGGACATCTTCAATGAGATCAGGTTGTTCAGGACCCCATCCAATCTGGCATCCAATGTCTCCAGGGATGGGTCTTCTTGCACCTCTCTGAGTGACCTGTTCCAGTGTTTCACCACTGTCATTACAGAATAGATCCTCGTATCTAGTTTAAATCTACCCTCTTTAAATTTTAATTACCCCTTTACTTACCCCAACAGGCCCAGCTTTTTCCCATCCTAAGATGGGAAAGTGTTGCCCTTTAAGTGTTGCAAGGCTGCTCTATGTCGTCCCTGGACACTTTTACAATGCTCCAGCTTGAAAACTCCCAGCCCCCTCTGCTGCTGATGGCATCTGGCCACTGGCTGGAACTTTGATGCTTCCACAAATACTTTTGGCATAAAATCATACATTTGGCATCTTCAGCCTTAAGGATAGAGAACGATCAATTCCAGCCTGAATATTTTCTTGGAAACTAAAATTATCAAAGATAATGAAATGAAAAAAAAAAAAAGCTGTTTGTGTGGTATGCAGTGAATTGATGCTCTGCAGAACTGAGTTCACTAATAAAACAAATATCTTGGGAGTAATTTCTTAACCATTAAGATAGCTTATAATTGATTAATGATGTATACAGTCTCAACATTTTCCTTTTACTGAACATTTTCATATTACAGTGCCCAGAAGTATTTCTCTAAGTATTTAATGGCAGAAATAGATTTGTTCCATCTTATATTAACTCTCATCTGCTATGCTTTACTCTGTCAGAGGGAACAGTCATTACTGTTCAAGGATATCATCTGCATTAGACAGCCAAGAGAACCTACAGCTTATATGGAAAAACTGCCCTCCTGCCTTTACATACTCACAATTTGCATTTATCTTTTTAAGCTTTCAATAAGCAATTTCTCTGAGATATTTCCTCTAAGATGTTTTATTGTTTGTTTGCAGTAATTTAGCTACTTTGTCAACCACTTAGATGATATATTTACTCAGCTACTTCATCTGGAACATGCTTCCTTTTATGTCTCATGATCTACATTGCACTTTCTACAGCAGAACTGTAGCTATTCAATAATTTAAACTTTGACATTATGAGACTTTGTCAAACATTCATAGTACTAATCTGGGAACTCTTACATTATCACATACTATTATACTCTATTATAGCCTATACCTGTAGATATTCAACATTTTCATTTAAAAAGTTAAACCATAAATGCTGATTGTGTAAGTGTGCATGATCAATCACACAAACCATCGTTCAAAGCAGTTATTAAATATAAACGGAAATTTGTGCTAAATTGTAATGTTAGTTTCATTCCTATGCTCTAAATGCAGAAATCATTAAAGACTGATCTTTGGATCTTCAGATATTTTACTGTCTGCTTTCTCTGCAGTAACAACATTGAATACTGGAAACTAATGAGCACATTGCATCCCTCCTCAAAAAATAATTGACCTAAGCAAGAAGGCAGCTTGAGAATTGTTAGTGTTCTGAAAAATACCAAACCATAAAAAATAAAATTCTTCCCAAAACCCACTGTATCAGTTGCAGGCACTTTTCCAAAATCTTGCAGTGCACTTTTTTCTGCAGTGTGTGCAGCACTCATCAAACGAGAGTGCACGCTGGTTTTTTGATTACAGTTTTAAAATTGAACATAAAAATCTTGAGTATCAGTTATTATTTCTTTTTCATTCAAACTCATTCTTTTCTTAGTTCCATGTCCTCTAACCCATATCAGCTTTATTTTGTAAGGCTAGAGTACTCAGAGGGTCACACACAAAGAAAAATAAATGTTTATATATCTTTCTCAACAGGAGAAATAAGTCCTTCAAAATCCTGAAATGATGATTCATTTTCTTTATCAAAATTTGGTTCAAAATGATTTAGAGCTGAAGCTATAACAATATGTTTCAGGACAAAAAGGGATAGGTTGAAACTTAAAAGCTTTTTCAACTATTTCATGTAAAAATGCAAACCAGTTTAATTACAGAAAACTTAGGTATAGTGACCCAAATTCTCTATTGGCAGCATCAGGCGAGTTACTTCAGCAAGCAATTTCATGCACAACATTCATTCTGAACACCGCCTGGGACTAAAAATGCATTTCTTTTCTGCTGCTCAATCCAGTACAGAAATGACAGAGCTATGCTGGGAACACAAAGCCTGGAAGGGAATGAGCCTCTCACTTCCACCCGTCTGGAGCTCAAGCCAAATAGAACTCACCTGTCTCAGGATTGCTACAGTGACCCTGCAGAATTTCAAGCCAATATGACAAGAAACAACTTAAAAATTCTGACACAGTGTAATTTTAGTTATAACTCATGAAAATAAATCTCTTTCACAGCATAACCACAAACTCAATGACTTGGTATTTAAGTACTGGATGTGGAAAAGCACAGCTGGCCACCAATAACCAAGGGGCTATTGTCAAAGCCAATGATCACCTAAAATTCTTTTTCTTCATTCTTTAAGAGTCCTCAAATTTGAACAGTGCTTAGTGTTATAATTCTGATGATGCTGGTAAAGTTCTTTGAATCTATAAAACATCTGTAAAGATATCTCAAAAAATTTTGCATGGCATCAGCTTTTTGATGGGTTTCACCAATAAAGGTGACCTCTCCTGGGATGTAATTAATGTCACCAGGGACTTCTAAATCACTGAGGGGAAAGAGGCATCCAGAGAGTCTGGGAAATGTTTAGAGGGGTACAAATACTATGAAAATAGAAAACCACCAATCTTTGCTTAATTATTTTATGGATTTGTTTGCTGAGCGTTTGTTTGCCCTCTGCAAATATTTGCATAATCAAGTTTCAGAAACATTAATGTTCCCAGAAAACACATTACAGCTGTTGAATTATAAAACTGAGATTTTTTTCAAACTGCAGACTAAATCTATACAAAAAATATGTACCTGTGGATGTCAGTTGAGGATTTACTGTAGGCAAATGTAGGGAATTCACATCTTAAAAATCATCACTAGAAAGAGAGCCACGGGTAGTATATATTGGGTCTTTAAACAGAGAAATCCATGGTTGTATTGACTCCCAGCAGCCAGATAATATTGTGTGAAAAATTAGTTGAAAAGGCTTCTAGTCTGAGCACAGTCCTGTCACCTCAGAAAGCAAAAATCATCCCAAACCGTAGAGATGCTCACATGAGCAAGGTATGTATGATGTGCCATCAACAGACATGTCTCCTGAGGCCACCAGAGTCACTCTGAGTGATCAAATTTTCTCTCTCTTCTTTTTCTTCAGTCTTTTTCTGCCATACTCTTTTTACCTCCTTTCCCCCCAGAATTACTGCTGCCGCAGGCATGGCTGAACAGAGCGACACATGGACTAAGCCAGAGCCAGCTCCCTGCAGGCTGCCCAGCACCATCTCTTTTTCTGCCACAGTGGTTCACTTGCTCGTGATTCTCCAGGCAAACAACCCACAAGGACTCACACCCAGAAGAAAACAGAAAGCCACAAAGGAAAAGTGAGTGAGAGCTCCCCTCGCAGCAGTGCTGAGGTCACCCTGACCTTCAGGCAGCTGGGTCAGCCTGCTAAGCCATGAAAAGCTTCCCTCCACCTCCTAAGAGAAACAGTTAACCTAAAAAGCCAGCTTTCATTCCATGGAAAAGCTCAGCAGAAACACTTGCCACCGAAAGAAAAGGAACTCATGAGTCCACCCCAAACTCCAATTTCCCAGTTCGTAGCTCCAGCAATAAGACGTTGTATTCTGCACAAGAACAAACAAACAAAAAACTATGAAATTATTTATATGTGTATAAATTATAGCAAAAAAAAAACTCTAGTCAATCATTCCAGCATCGCTAGAATGATTTTTTGGGGGTTTGGATTAGCAGGAGAGATGGGAAGAGGATCCTTACAAGCAGCAGAAACTAATACATCCCACAAGGAGAAAATGCAGAAGCACAGCAATTTCCTTCCAACGTCTCAGAGGAGCAAGGTGAGGACAGAGATTGAATAAACACACTATTGTGCTGTTCAGTGCCACACACACACTGGATTTGCTTGTACAGGTAAAATGTGAGTGATGGGAAAGCTCAAAAGCTTTGAGGGGTTGATTCCTTTCAGTGTTCAGGAGCTGGGCTGATATCTCAGAGCATGTTCAAACTTTATTTATACTGACAACAGGCAAACAGGTTAAAAGGAAAAGAAAAAGTCTCCTCCCTTCCCTAGATTTACCCAAAAAGGCAAAGTAAGCCCCAGGTGTTCCTGGTGTGGCATGGGAGTAGCCTTAGTGCAGGTGTCAGACTGTGAGTGCTCACACAGAGCCTGTGTGGATCCATGTGTGCCCACAGAGACAGGGACATGGCAAAGCCAGAAAACAATTCCAGAAAGTGCCCAAGCCCCAGGAGCAGCAGGGATGGATGGGCCATCAGGGACAGGCACAGCATTTTGTGCCTTCTCCCCTCCTCTAACCAATAAGAAGAAATACCAGAAAACAGAGGCAGCTTTTGGCTCTGTTATCAGGCACAAGGAATTATAAAAGCTATTTTTTAACATGATGGTCATGTCTGCAGGTCATCTCTGCAGCAAATATGAGCAGCAACGTCTGTGGCATTAATCCCACACTGGCAGACTGATGCAGCTTTCAAGCTGAGTAAGGGTTTAATGCTCTGAAGGGAAGGAAAAAAAAAGATTTCTTTTAGATAAATTGCTTAATTGGGAAGTCAGGAACTCTCCTGCCTAAGCAATTGATTTTACAAAAGAAAAAAAAGTTTATTTCAAAATGTAAGCCTGCTATTCATCCATAATACCCAGGGAAAAACTAAGCCAAGGGATAGACTCTTGCCTTTACACTGCTGAAACCACAATTTTAAAAACATAAATAAGGCTAATAAACAAGTATTTAAACAAATATTCTTCATTCCTTGACTGTTGCAGTGGAGAGCAAATTCAGAGACACCGTTCCAGATCTCTGACAGACTCTTTGCCCAGGCGGCAGGGGCTGAGGAATGGGGTCCCCAGGGGGACACAGCTCTCACCACAGGCATCAAGAGATCAGCTCCCCTCAAGCTAATGGACTTTTGTGCATCGACTTACACGGTGCTGCAGATGTCAGGGGAAAGCTCCAGCACCATCCTCTGCCCTGGGGAAACTCCTCCACCTTCTGCAGGAGCATGAAAGAGCATTTAAAGCCACCGGTGTGACCACCAGGCACAGACATCTGCCCCAGCTTTCCCCTTCCCTCCCCCCGTGAAAAACCTTCAGCAGGTCTGAGTTTGGTCAGAGCTGAAAATGTTTGTATCTCATGTATCCACAGGGTGTGGAACTCTCTCCCTACTGCTCCTCCAGAGGTTTCTCTCTGAGGAACAGCTGCAGAACACGCTGCCAGCCAGGGGCTTCCCCAGGAAAAGCACCACTGGTGAAAAGGAGTCAGGATGGGACCAGGCACTGCTCTCCCAGCAGCAGGAGGAACACGATTACTGCCTTAAAGAACAGCCATCTGTGAAGACAAAGTTCATCTTTTTAATTATATAAACTTAAAGGAAAGTTTGATATTAAGCACTAGCATGTTGCCACTTTCTCAAGCTGCAGGAACATAAAACCTAAGTGTTACCCTTTAATATAATATCATTGATTTTTTTGTGCTTAGCAGCTTGCTGCACAACTGCACGCTCTTTTTACACGAATAGCTTTAATTTTGATTTGGCCACCATTGTGCTAACATGAAAATTCTTAGAAATCCTCGTGCAGAAATGTCACTGAATGACTATACCTGACATCCATTACTTGCAGAAGCAGCTCAGGCTGTACAGGAAGCAATAGGCCTATATTGAAATATTCATTTTTTATGAGCTACAACAATTAAAACATTACAAAATAAGCTTAAAACAACTTAATTTTTTTTAAAAATAATTTGAAACAGGTGTACTGTTATTGCCTTACACAGTGATAAACCATTATTGCTAAATTTGGACAAAGATTACCAAAATAGTATCCATGTATGCTCCCCAAACCTTTTCTTAAAGGGGAAGCATTTGCATAATTATCATAACTTTCCCAACAAACTCATGGTTTTGGTGGTTTTTTTTGTTACTTTTCCATGTTACTATACAAAACAGTGGACGTAATTTTAGCAAACCTTGTATATATATTTTTCTTTTTCCCCATAATACCTAACTCTTCCAAATACATACATATATATCTCTTCCAAATATATACACATATCTATGGGGTTTTCCCAAGCATGAAGCCTGCAGACACTCTGCTCCCTTGCTTCTGGGGGTTCCACAGTGAATTAACTTTGCAAACCTCATCTCTGTCACATCTCCAGAAAAGTACATTATCTCTGTCTCTTGGTTTCTCTTCAGGGCTTTGACTTTCTACAACAACTTCTGTGTGAGAGGTCAGATCTGGCAGTGTAATCTAACCCAACAGCCAATATCCCAAGTAACGTCGTCTTAGCTGAAGCTAAAACACAATACCCCATTCTGATCTTTCTTGACTTGCCAGCTGCCATCAGCAGCCAGTCGCGCTCAGATTCCGTCTCCCTGAAACTCCCTTGTCTCTGTCTCCTCCTGCCAAGCTGCCGCCACTGCCTCAAGGTGTCCTTCAGAAATCATCTCTGCTTTCTTCTCAACTTTCTGCAAAACTTCCCCAAGGCTTGCCTTCCCCAGCCTTTTCCCTTGGTAAGGTCACACACAAGCTCAAACTGAACAGCCGTCTCCTTCTCTCCAGTTCCATTTGCTTCCTTTTTTAAACTCTAACTTTGGATTATTTTTCTGATGTATCCTCAGGGAAGAGGTCAGCAGCTCAAGGCCAGCATCAATATCACTAAGCTTTAAACATCTTTGAACATGATCCTGCTTCCCTTGAGGTCCCAGCATCCTCCCTCCCTCTGGCACTCCTCATGTAGGGATGAGACCCACAGCACACGCCCACCAGTCAGCTTGAGCTCGTTTGCCATCAGCACTGAGAAATCAGCATTTTAAAGCATAATTCACTCAAACTATTTCACTGGTTAAATTTAAAATTAAATAAATCACACCCTCATCTGCTGCAGTTGCATTAGCTTCACAGCCCAGGTCTGTGGAGAGTCTTTAATTAAGCTGATGACTGATTCTAGGTGTTCTTCCCTCGGCTCCCTTGGGCTGGGGCATATTGCTGTGAATCACTCTTGGTTCCATTCACAGTGTAACAAACCTGCCTATCTCATTCTCTCTCTTTGAAACAAAAAGCCCCCAAGGCATTCTGCCACATCAGGTGCCTCGTTTTTAAGAATCACAGAAGTTAATTTTGCTTTGCTTCTGGCACATGCTGCCAGTAACACTGGGTGTTGTCAGCACGTGAGAAGTCAAAGTCACTGATCCAAAAACCTGTCAAATGATTAACACAGCACAGTCACAAACCTGGATGCTGCATAACTTAACATTCATAATTCAATTTGAAGACCTCAGATAAAAATCTTTAAACAGGGCAGGTCCTACGCAAATTCCAAAACAATGCTCAGGTATTAGACTGTGTGCCAGTCTTACTATGCTAAGTTTAAGAATAAAATATGAATAAAATAAGCACAAAATTTTCTTAACACATGGTCAGTAAAATAGTTTTGGATTCAAGAATGAGAAAGATTAAATTCCTCATGATGTGGTATCCATTAGGGAAAGTGTTATGTAACATTCACAGACCTGTATCTTAAGTGGTTTCAAAGAGAATCAAACTTAATGCCCTATTCCTTACAGTAATGATGGGCCATAGGAAAATTTTAATATGATTACAATCCAGGAAAGCACTAACCCATTATTAATTATAATTTACCACTGCGGTCATGTATCTTTGTGTTTAATATTTTTAAAGTGACTGCCTTCTAAATTCCTATGATCAGCATTACACTGCAAGCTATGAATTGTCTATGTATTAGAGTACATGAGGGGATGTTGGCTGTATATTATATATATATCAAACCTATACCACAGAACCAGTACATACTCACGCATATAAAAGTACTCACACTTTTTGCTAATTGCTTTTAAGCTTTATGAAAAGAGCAGGGAATGAAGAGTGCAAAGTTTTGAAAGCATATTGACAATTTGTGTGCAAGGAAGTGCCAGCAAACACACGCCACCAGCAAGGTCACAGCAGGCAATGGGGCTGAGTTCCCCTGCAAGGAGAGACCCAAATCACTTCTGTCTTGGCTGTGGAATGCTGGGCAGTTGCTGCTGGGACACTCTGGGCCTGAGCACCAGACACTGCTGCTCCTTACAGCATCACCTGGGGATTTGATAGCAACTCTTTCCCTTTCTCTCTCTCTTTTAGTTTTTATCTAGTACTGGTTAACTAATCTTGATGTTACCTTTGACATGGATCAATTCTTTATTCATAGACTGGAAGTGGAAAACATAAGCATTTCAAATGTTTTGTGTTTTTTTCCTCTTTCCTGCCTCTTCATCTTCTTATTAGGAAGGACTGACTGTTTTTAATAGGAAAAGTCTGCAGTTATTCTCTGGTAATACAGATATTGGCAAGGAGACTGAAAAAATACAGAGAGGTAATACATGGAAATGGGAAGATTTAAAAGTTGTGATTAGTTTTCCAAATTTCCACCTAGAGACCTCTAGCTTGTCTTCCCCCCACATACATATGTGTCATTATGCAGGTGGTTTTGGTCTGTAAAATACAAATAAATCACACCAGCAACTCCAATCAACAAAAACGCATTCAGGAAACAAGACTTAAGGTATCTCTATCATGCTCCAAGCCAGTCTCTTGATGAGTGCTATAATCTATAAATTTTGGAGTCCCCTAACAGGTCACTGTACACCTCCAGATGGAGTCTCAAGAACAGAATAAACACAGGAGCATTGTACATTTGCTCCGTGCTTTGGAAATAGAAATATTTACTTTGTTCTAAGTATGCATTTAGAGCTGGCCACATCCTGAAGGTGACAGTGATCTGTGTCCCCATGGCCAGGCTGCCTCCTGCCACCACCACACTGAGCTCCCCCAGGGCTGCAGCTCCTCACACAGCAAGACAAACATGTTGGCACATGCCACAACACCGCTCAAATTCCATATTGCCTTAAACAAAATACCATGCAAACCTGTTCCATTTAAAAGTACCACCTATTTGGGTTTTTTTTTTAATTATTATGTTGCCATAGACTGTGTTCCTACCAATGACACAGCCCTGTATCACTTGTGCCCTTCTCTGTGTATCCTGGCTAGTTCATAATTGAACACTCGCTGAGATTATCTGTCAGTGACTTGCTTTTGATGTAATGGATTTCAGAAATGCTGCTCTCATTTTAAGGGATTTATTTCCTAAGCAGCTGGTAGATTGCAGTGATTCTCCTATCTGCACAAGGCCTGGTGTGTGCACATGCTGTGGGCATTCAAAGATCCAGCTACCTGAAGTTTCAACCCAAAAAGTGTGACCGAGCAGCCTTTATGACCAGGAACAGTTACATATGAATCTCTCTCTGTAGGAGGAGATACAGTTGAAGTTTGCAGGAGTGGGCAGATGTTTCCTGCTAAGGCACAGGTCTGGTTTTAAAAAAATTAGTTTCTCTAAACACATAGAAGTCCAAAGGGAACACTACAAACTCCCTTAAAGTCTTTGCTCCGCAACCTAATTGTAAATAAAAAAACTATTATTAGTACACCATCAATTAGCAAGTGCAAAACACTACTACAATAAACCTGAATTTAAAAATTGCTGATACAGTCCCTGGACAATGATGAAACTTGCAGCAGAATTTTTGCTAAGGACATATCTGCATTTTCCTTTTATAGTTTACAATCTAAGAGCTAATGAATAAATAAAAGTAAAAGGAAAGGAGGAAAGAAAGAAGAGTAAAAAGTTATAACATACATATTATATTACACAGTAATTATGTGCTTCTGAAATGCCAATTAGTAACTCCTTCCATGATCCAGCTCGAAGTCAGATCAATATGAGGTTGATAACAGCAGAGAGTCGTGATCTGGTAAAGAATATTTTATTATTAAAGAATGTATAAAGCCACAGAAATATTAGTTTAACTCCACCTTTTTTGTTTGGTTGGTTTTAATATAAGAACAAATTGTAGTCATGACTGTATTAAGAGCAGGACATAAACTTTTCTATTCCACAGTCCCTGTAAATTTCACACAGATCTTTGTTTTCCTAGCTAGCCAAGATAATTATTATTTTCTATTTTCTGGGTTGTGGGATTTTTTTTCTTTCTTTCCTCTGAGCAAGGCAAACAATGTTTTAAGAGATTTTTTCTCTGGCAGAGGAGAAAGAATGTTGAAAAATTATTTGGCCATCAGCACAACATGGAAGTGCACAAAACTCAGTGATTCTCTGGGAAGAGCTAATTTGCTTTCTCTGTTGACAAGATGAGCCAAAAATGTGAAGAATAAAACTAATTTCATAGCCATGGGGGGATCCTGGAGTCAAGCATGTAATGATACAGAAATGAGGCAGATATTTGGCATTCCCAGCTAGACCCCAAAAGCTTTTGTTGTACATTTCAGAGTGAAAGATCATTGTTCATAGTAGTGTCAGCAAGGTGCTGAGGTTTGCTATCATCTCAAAACAAACTATAAAAAGTCTTAGAGGTAAAACATGTTTTATCCAAGGGGTTTGGTATCTTTGGGCTTTTCTTCTTCGATATTCATTTTCCTCTGCCAATATATTTCTCTGTCACTAAACTTACTTTGGATGCAGTGCACTCAATTCATGGACACAAAATTTGTACCCTCAACAAAGAAGGACATGAGAAAGGGCCAGGAGTGTCCCTCCACCAGCCCTCCTGCAGCCCCAGGGTGATTCAGAGAGGGAACTGGCATGAAGTTTGCAGGATTCAATTTAGTGCACAAGTGGATCATTCTACTTCTTGTTCTGTGAATCCAGAAGTTTATGTTGTGTTACAAAGCAGAGAGCGGCTGATCCAAAAACCAGTCAGAAGTAACATTACACTGATATTAACACACAGGAGCCGAGATGCCACAGCTTTCTGTGTTGGGGAGAAACATAAGAGGAATAAAAGAAGGGGCTTTAGGGATCTCATTCCAATAGGTGTGAAATTTTCCTGTAACCTTTTTCCTTGAATCTTCATAACCGCTAGAACTAACACTGTTTCTTGGGAAGTCATGCTTAAAATGCAATTTATATTTATCTGGACACTAATGAAGTATTTTCAAAGTAATTTCCAATACAAGGTCCTCATTAACACGGGGAAGTTACTGCTCCTCTACAGTCACAAATACTTTTTCATGGAGTATCCACTGGCTCAGCATTGAAGCACTTAAAACTATTTATAAAGCACATTTTACACCTGACACATAGAATTAAGAGCAGAAAAATGAGACAGTTTTCTAATGGCATCAGTATTACTGTGTTGGTTGTAAAATGGACTCATGTCTGGAAGGCTCTGATTCATGTTCTCTCTTTTTGAAGACTATTGACTCCTCTGGCTCTTTTTCTTTTTTCTTTTTTTTAATGGCATATTGATATTGGTGGTTGTTGTTGTTTTGGCTTAGAAGTCCAGTCAAATTAATTTAATAATGTTTCTGGCAGTGAAAAATTAGCATTGGCTGTTCCAAACATAACAAGGGAATACTTCCCAAAGCAAGTACTGCTCTCTGTTCTCTAGTACTTTCAGAGATAAACCTAGAGAGGATGAAATGGTTTTAAGCAATTTTAGATTTGATTTGCTGACTCTTTGAAGTAGGCCATGGCAATTGTAATTCATCACTTGCCATGACCTTGCCCATTTGGGCATAAACTGAGGGGCTGTTCTGTGGTGTGATGGACACAGTTACACCTTATACCAGTGATCATTTCAGCCACAGCTCTGCCCCATCCCTGAGCCTGCAGACGTGTTACTGATCATACACTGCACAGCCTAAGCAGACTGTATAAAAATGACAGCACTAATCGAAGATTTATACCTTTAATCCCCTCCTGCCTCAGCTGTAAGTCATGATTTTTATTCCCAGCACTAACGGGATAAAGCCCAACTGAGAATTGGGCCCAAATGATGTGAAGTTGAGCTGCTCCTTCTGAGAAGACAAACAAACCCCAGACCCCTCAACTTTGAGCACAAGGAGTGAAACCCCAGCAGGTTTTCTCACCCCACACAAACCTGAGCACAGTCTGGCATCCACTGCCCTGAGGCACCGACAGAAAAGCACTCAAGTGAACTCTTCAGGCTTTCACATAATTTTAGGAAACAAAATAGCTAGTTTAAAATTTCTCGATGTTGTTTTTTCAAGACTAAGTCACTAATCAAATATTGTCACTGACTGCGTTTTTATTTTATTTCAGGAAAAAAAAACCAAACGCTTATTTCTGCAGAGATGCTTCCTACTGAATACCAATCTGGTTAGGGATTTCGTTTTATCACTCTAGAGTGCAGTAAGTCGGCTAAAAAGTAGTTTTCAATCAATGCAAAGGCGGGATGGTGTCAGAGGTTGGGCAAGAAGGCAGTCGAGGACAGAGCCCGCTATTCCCTCGGCTCTTCCCCCAGCACGATCACCCCCACTGCCCAGCCAAAGCACCCACCCAACTCTCCCGCTCCTGAGGACACCGCCAGCAGCAGCAAACAAACCTCCACCGCCTCGTCCCGGATCGTTCCGACCACACAATACCAAAAACACCACTCGCAAGTCGATTTCACACCGCCTCCCTCGAGCGGAGCCTGTGCCGTGCCGGTACCGCGGAGCAGCGCTTCGGGAGGCACCGGCAGCTCCGTGCCGAGCTCGGGGCCAGCTCTGGGCACGGACCGGGCACGGCAGGGCTCGCTCGGGGCCAGCTCTGGGCACGGACCGGGCACGGCAGGGCTCGCTCGGGGC